>NW_016810724.1:66185-158156 GCF_001698545.2 Rhinopithecus bieti
ATGATCTGTTTTTCATAGACGACCCCATTGATATGTGGAATAATTATCTGCATGTTTGGGATAATTCAAAGAGTCCTGAATAAGTAAGAGAATGGGACAAAAACAGGTAGATATTTTTTAAAGTCCTTTTCCCTATTAAAACATACTCTCTTTAAGAGAGTCTTTAAGAGAGTATGTGTTAATAGGCTAAACATACTTATCTCTCTTTACGAGAGAAGGCAGGCTGGGCGCGGTGGCTCATGCCTGTAATCCCAGCACTTTGGGAGGCCAAGGCGGGCGGATCACGAGGTCAGGAGATCGAGACCATCCTGGTTAACATGGTGAAACCCCGTCTCTACTAAAAATACAAAAAATTAGCTGGGCGTGGTGGCGGGCACCTGTAGTCCCAGCTACTCGGGAGGCTGAGGCAGGAGAATGGTGTGAACCTGGGAGGCAGAGCTTGCAGTGAGCCGAGATGGCGCCACTGCACTCCAGCCTGGGCGACAGAGCGAGACTCCGTCTCAAAAAAAAAAAAAAAAAAAAAAAAAAAGGAGAGAGAAGGCAAGTCTACCTAATAGAGAAGAGGCAAGTCTACCTAAGAAAGAAGGCAAGTCTACCTAAGAGAAGGCAAGTCTACCTAAGATTCAGCAGAGAAACTCCTAGTTATCATGGCCTAGTTACCTTTTGGACAAGCTGACCTGCTCTGCCTTCATGAGTTTTGCCTCAAGTAAGTAAGCCTTGTCCTTTAACTTGCTTAGGAATAATGGACAGGGTCACAGGAAGAAACATAAATACTGAACCGTGTTAAACTCTTCACCCATTTTTTTCCTCTGATCCTCCTTATCGTGACAGTGTCAGAGACCTCCAAACTCTGAGATGCAGAACTATTGCAGTCTACCCGTCAGCACTTAGGATTAGCCCCTTTTTAAAGCAGCTATCAGAGTAGCCATGCTGGCTGCTGTCTTCAAGAAAAGTGCAATTATATACTAGTATAAATAAGTCCATACTTTCAAAAACAGGTAAATCAATGATGACTACTGCTTTACAAAAGCATTTAGCGCAATTTTCCTGAAAACAAAAATTTCCTTCCCTAGAGAATTTAACATTATGGTTAATTTGCAGATATTATTCTATTTGACTATTTGTATATCTGAGAGTAAAAAAAAGAAAACATGTTTTACGTGGCATAATAAACAAAACAGAAATGTCCTACATTTGCCAAAGAAGAAATAGATTTAATGGCAAAACAGATAAAACATGAGGAGTTACAGTTTTAATTTAAGGCCACTGCCCTGTTGTGGTATCTTTAGAAACTGTTTGGACTAATATTTATTCTTTTTTTTTAATCCATGAATTTCCTACCAGGCTATTATTTCAGGCAGAAGCCAAGAAACATTGCCTACATTTTTTTTTGTCTGTTTTTTGTTTTTAACAATTAAGCAGTGCTTGTTAATCAGATTTTGTTGACAGCTTTCCAGGACTATAATTGAGGTTACATAACCTTGCCTTCATTGATAAATGCAATTGAGACACTGTGTCTAGATGAGAAATATTCTGATCACAATTTGGAGGGGAGGTATCTATTTAACAAATTCAAAAATATTGAACCATATGCTGACATTAGAGAGACAGCTCAATTTCCTCTGTACTGTTTTACTCACACCAAGCATGGCATCTATGAAAAAGAATTTTTATGAGCCCACTACCTGCATGATAGTCAACACAGAGTAGGTTACTGATGATGATGAAGAAGTGAAAGATATATTCAAGGGGAAATCTAGCAACCTAGAAACCTCAATTTAAATTCAAAAGCTTTAAAAATACTGACAATATGGAGATACCAACAAATATTTTGTTTGCAGCAAGAAGTGACTCTTTGATGTCTACTTCATGAAATTCAGACCCAACAATAGCCCTGCTCCTTACCATACTTTTCTCTGTTCCAACCCAAGATACCTCTTTACGTCTCTGCTTGGAAAGAATGTACTTTCAAATCCTCCCTAGCAGACCATTCCTGTTGCAATACTAAATCTTATAATTCTATATTCATATTTCCTTCCCCCAAAAGATGCAAGAGCTTGTGACGGCAGGTCCTTTGTGATTCATCTTCACATTTCTTCTGTGCAACCTAGCTAAGTGCCCAAAGGCATCTTAAATAACAAAAACAGCCTCCTGGGCTCCACTCACAATAATTTTATTTTTTTGTGTCCCATAAACATTTTGTCTAGAATATTTTCGCTGACCAATAATAATACATATCATCCCCTCTTCTTTAAAATATCAAGAAAAATTATTGTAGGAACTATTTTTTGTATTAATAATGTCAAACACAGGAAACTGCTGTATTGTATCCCATCAGAACCATTTTAATCCACCGAGGTTTCTTCCTTCCCTCCTCATCCTCCCATACCTAATATAGGTAAGCATTCTGCTAGTTTTGCAGTGAAGAGAACAACAGCATAAGACTTGCCCTCAAGGAACTCACAGTCTAGTGAAAATAGAAGAGAAGGCAGATACAGGCACTAGAAATTCAGACCAGACTGGATGGTGAGGGAGAGAAGTATTGGGAAAGCCAAGCCTTTAGGCCTCTGCACAGATAACCACACGTTAAACTCACACAAACACATTTGGTCTGAAACTGAACTTCATTTATCCTGCAAAAGCTGCTCACAGTTCTGTAATTAACCCAGAGGAAACCTCCTAGATGCCAAATGTTTTATAGATAGTTTAATTAGGGCAAAAGTAGCAACTCGAGACAGGAAATATATCTCTCAATCAGGAAAGAACAGAGACATCCTTCAGATAGCCTAAGGCACACAGCAAGAACAGAAAATGTAAACACAGTCACATCAGTGCACTGGGATTACTACACTGAATTTTGTGGGCATGTTTCAAACCCAAGCTTGGCTATCTGCTATTGTCCATGACAGTCCTCCCCGTCTTCTTCCAGAGCCCATTGCCAAGTCCTCAGGACATGCAAACGAATTGTAGGAGTACTGTAAGCAAAAGGTAACTAAGATAATCCTGCTAGTACTCAAGAATATTAAAAACCAAAAAAAAGGAGCCCGTCTTTCATGTTTAGAACTGATGTTCTACTTTCCCTTCTGTAGGATGCTGGCTTTGAATTGCTATTCTGGAGGAAGTGATCGATTTTGCGTAACTGCAATCTTTTTTCTATTCCTCTTTAACACCAATTGTTTTCCTCTGGCAAGATTATGTGTTAGGATCCAGGTCTATTTCTCCCAAGGCAAATAATCCATATAGGAGGTTAACTTACTTTCCCAGTGATTTCTACTACCTTCCAAGCCAAATAAAATAAAATTTGAATTACCCAGACAGCCATTCCTCATCCCTAACAATGTATTATTTAACCAACTAGGAAATGCCTATTTATCTAAAATATCTGTTTATCAATTTCAAATAATTAGGAAATGAAATGAAGACCTATTATGTTAAACATAGTTTAATATTTTATACTGTAGGAAGCACTAAAGAGAAATCTTAAGAATCTTTCATGTCATCATAATGTATATCATTATTGTGCAATATTGCAGACAAAAGATAAGCCAATCTATAAGTAGTATCCTCACCTGTAAATATCTATTATATTTATCCTTCTTCTAAAGCTATTACCATAAATTAGTTAATTGTTCATTAATGTTTGAATTCCAGATAAATAGGATTTCAGAGTGTCTCTCCACTATAGTTGAGATTGGTTGGTTTTATCACTCACTTTCACAGACATATAGTAACAAATTTATTTGCATTAACATATGAACAGGCTTTGCTTTTTGGCCCATTTTCATCTGATGTTAAGTAGTACAGTAAATTATCTGTCCTCTAAGAGTTTTAGATAACTAAGAGATTAAGTTCACAATGAAAAGGGAGACAATATGTGACTGAACTGAGAAGCAATTGAAAAACAGACATTCAGAAACTGTAACTACTTTAATAAGTACTTTCTTGGTGCTGTATAATTTTTAAAAAACATATCTAGTGTTTTATAATCTTAATTAAATTTGGAATTTTTTTCATATCTGGTGTGCTTATCAAATTTTCAGATTTCTAAGAAATGTCTTATTCATTCTCATAGAAGGATTCTGTATATTCCTAAAACAACAATCAACAAATAATATCTTGTCGGTAGGGCCTGAGTTACAGAGAAGTGGAATCAACTCTAAGAGAAATTCATCAAGGCTTATAGTGTCAAGTGTCTTAAGAGAAAGGTAATATGAAATCTAGAAACAAAAGGAAAACTTACAAAGCTAGGCTCAAGTTGTCTCTCAACAGATTCCAGAGTTGACCCCACATTTTGTCTCTCTTAATTGGCATTCCTTCCCCCTTTCAAGTTCAAAGAAAGACTTCAAGACACATTTTGCTTAGACTTTTTGTTCACTCTTGGAGACGTTTTCTTCCAACATAAAATATCACAGGTGAGTGTACTTGTCTATAACGAGGCACACTGCCTCCTATCTTGAAATACATAGATGCTCTAAGAATTTCCTCAAGAAAACTTAAAAAAGAGATCAGTAGGGGTTCCTCCCTGGATTTCTTTCCATAATCGTGGCTATTAAAAAATCCGTTGGGAGCTAGATGCCATCAAGCAGGACCCACAGTAGCAGAGAAAACAACATAAACATGTTAAATGTGCTCAGGAGGGAGGCAAATGAAAGTTGAGATTATCAGCTGGAGTCAAAATGGGAAGATTTAGACCAAAGGATGAGAGGAAGGATATGGGATATAGATCCAGTGAGGAAAATATTATTACTACAAAAACCAAACAGACGAAAGTAGTAGTTTCAGAACCCCGTGATCAATAAGAGGAAGACAAATGCCATAGTAAGTTGACATTGACCTGTAATGTGACATGGTTATGACTTCAGGTAGGCAGCTCCCCTACTAATAAAAATCCGTCTTCCATGGCTTTCATAGCTATACCTCTTCTGCCTTTCAGTGGTCGTGTTCATGAGCTACATGGACACTAGATCCTGACGTTCGTGTTCACCACAATTACTACTGAAGTCAGGAGCCTGAAGAGTAAGAATAAATCAGCGTTGCTGGTCAGACTCTAGTCTCTCTTCTTGTTCCCAGGAGCATTTTACAGTGGTAGACACTTCATGAAACCCACATCAGCTGTACTATAGAAAGTCAAGAAAAAGACAAAAGACCCCATCAAAAAGTGGGCAAAGAATATGAACAGACACTTCTCAAAAGAAGACATTTACACAGCCAACAATCATGTGAAAGAAATCTCAACATCACTGATCATCAGAGAAATGCAAATCAAAACCACTATGAGATACCATCTCATGCCAGCCAGAATGGTGATTATTAAAGAGTCAGGAAAAAATAGATGCTTGTCAGGCCGTGAAAAAACAGGAACGCTTTTACACTATTGGTGGGAAGGTAAATTAGTTCAACCATTGTGGAAAACAATGTGGCGATTACTCAAGGATCTGGAGCCAGAAATACCATTTGACCCACCAATCCAATTACTGGGTATATACCAAAGGAATATAAATCATTCTACTATAAAGACACATGCACACACATATGTTTAGTGCAGCACTATTTACAATAGCAAAGACATTGACTCAACCCAAATCCCCATCAATGATAGACTGGATAAAGGAAATGTGGCACATATACACCATGGAATACTATGCAGCCATAAAAAAGTATGAGTTCATGTACTTTGCAGGGACATGGATGAAGCCGGAAACCATCATTCTCAGCAAAGTAACACACGAACAGAAAACCAAACACCACATGTTCTCACTCATAAGTGGGAGCTAAACATTGAGAACACATGGACACAGAGAGGAGAACAACACACACCAGGACCTGTTGGAAGGTGGGGATTGAGGGGAGGGAACTTAGAGGACGGGTCAATAGGTGCAGCAAACCACCATGCACATGTATGCCTATGTAAGAAACCTGCACATTCTGCACATGTATTCCCGTGGTTTTTTTTTTTTTTTTTTTTTAGAAAATAAAGAATAAAAAAAAAAAGAAAGTCAATAAGATTTGCTGCCATAACGCTATGGAAAATGCATATAAGCCTATATTAGAATCTTGGAGTGACTGATTTAATCAGAAATAGCTGTCCAAAGAACCCCAATCTGCCATAAATGTGCTGATAAAGTCATTACCATTTTAGAACACAGCAGAGGTTTCAGTTTCCTTCTGACTTGAGTTATTTTTCTTGTTATTTCCAACTTTGCATACCATACTCTTCTTCCCTTACCAGTTTTTTTGGTCTAATAACATATACATTTCAAATATAAGAACAAATATTTACTGAGCATTTATCTTCAATACACAGATAATGACAAATTTACAGCCAGTGTTCACTGAGGAGTTCCTTTATGTTATTTAACTTAATCCTCCTGTAAACTCTGTGAAGCAGTGGTCTTTATAGTGTCATTATTTTCTAGTTGAGAATTCAGACTCAGAAATTTTAAGTAACTTGCCAAAGTTTGCACAAACATTGTACTTAAGGAATTTATTCTCTAGCTAAGGCTTTTAGAAAGTAACACGCAAAAATATAGGTTTTAACTGTAATCCAAGACCAAAGAAGAAATCTCATAAGAGAGTATATGATGCATTAGTAAATTAATCAGACAAATCATTTACTACTGTGGAATTGTATAAAATGTCAGTATCTGGAAATTGCATAATCTGTTTAATTGGGGCAGAGACTGGATAAGGAAATAGAAAAAGAGATAAAGCTGGAAAGGCAGTCAGATCTGGTTGTAAAATATATTGTGCCATACTAAGTGTTTAAGGCTTTAGTTTGTAAACAATATAGTGTCCTTGAAAATTTTTGACCAGGGAGTGACATATGTCACATTCAAAGCATTTTTAGGACAATGAATCTGGCAGTAGTATGCAGAACAGATGCTTAGAGAAAAGGATCATACAGACAAAACAATTGGAAGATTCAAGCTGTATTCTAGGCATAAAGTTATAAGAACTTGAACTAGGGTGGTGTTAATAGGAAGATAACATAAGACATGGTTGGAGACCATGTGTTAAAGAGAAAACAAGAGTAATTGAATATGAGCCATGAGAGAGGATAAGGCAGTGAGGATGATTTGAGAGTTGGGTCTGAGAAACTGAAGCAATCAGGAAGAGGAGCTGCTTGAGAGACCCAGAGCTGAATTTCTTGACTTTTGAGACAAGTTAGTGGAAATCCTGTCAAAGAGGTAATAGAGGCCACTGAAGAAATTCAGGTCACCAAAACAAAAAGTAGAAAGAGAGGATCAGGAATGTTCCCACTCAAGGCTAAATGGAGAATGAAAGCAAATATGGGAGGCATTTTTTTTTTTTTTACTTTGCTGTATTTATTTATCAAGCATTACATTTATTATTTTTAAAAATATGCTCTTCAACCACTCACCAATAATATTGTGGCAACTTCTTGTGTAATGAAGCAAAATCTTCTAATTTTAGGGATTATTTTCTAAGAAGAATCAAATATTAACTTTTACATATATGAAGTTATCAATATATTTTGCCTCTTACCAATAACCCTCTTTGAAAGTGAAAAGGAAATACAAATTTTCCTTAGGTTTGAGAAGCTTCATAGTTAAATTTCCCCTTCAGCCATGAGAGCTCCCTACAGCCCTCCTTTGTCTAACATATTCTCATCCGGTGTGCCAATTCAGAGAGGAAGACACTGGAGAGAGTCAATCTATTCCAGGAACTAAGTAGAGTAGGTACATATACTTTACTTTTAAAAGCATTGTTCCATAAATGACTCTTAAAAAGTTAGCAGCTAAGTATCCTAATGCTATTTGTTTCTTGTTAACGAAGTAGCAGTATTCAACATCTATCACAGCTACAGCAAATATTTTATGAGTCACAGTAAAAAGCCTTATACAAAACATGCAGTTCCATGGATTATAATTAAGCCAATACTTCTGCTTAGTTGTCTGAAGGAAAACAAGTTGACAAATTTCTTACTCAATTCTAAAACCATGAACACTGTTTCTTCAGTTTATCATGTAGGCAAACGCTATTTACCAAACCTCTAGCCTCTCAGGAGAAGCAAGTCAGAGTCAAGTAATTCTGTAGCTACATTTCAAATGGAGTCAAGCCTACAGAGTCTGCACGATGCAGTTTCTATAGAATCTCTGAGTCGGGGAACTAGAGGGGATCTCCATGAACATCTAACCAGTCTAACAGACAACCAAGGCTTACAAAGAAAATGATGGCCTAAGTTTACCCAGTCAATTGGTGACTGAGCTAGGATTTGATTAATTACAGTATTTTCTATGAGATAGGAAAAAACACTGGACTCTTCTTGTTGGAATGTGTCATTCATTCTCTAGCTTTATCTCACTGGTAATTTTTACTTAAGATTTCTCATTAATAAACAAAGCAACTATTTAGACTTTTTCAGTTGTGTGCCACTTAACAATGACATGATTCAAAACACAACCCTTCTTCCTCCAATTATTCTGGGACCATATCAACAGTGCCTCCTCTCAGAAACGTGCCTCAGGGAATGTGCCTAAGCCATTAGTTCTTCCCACCTATAAAATAGAAATAGCCACCCACTCTGTCCAATCACTGCTCTTTTTCTTTTATATTTTGCATGCTTGGAGAAGCTACTTCTAGAGTAAATAATTTCAACTTATAAAACACATGAAGCAAAATATTTTCATGCAAAACACTTTTTCCCCATCAAAAAAACATATTGCACCCAGATTCTCAAGAACCAGAAGGCTCAGAAACAAAGTATGTTTTATCCTGAACACAAGATTTGGGCCAACAAAAATTGGTTGTTGGGAGCAAAAGACAGGCCGAAGATGGGATTGTGAAAATGTAGGGAGAAAAGAAAATATTTGAAAGGGAAGTCCATCTTTTATAATTACTTTTTACAAATACTTCGAAATCTCTGAGTACAATTTATAATGTTGAGTTCCTATCTAGCATTTATTTCTACAAAATATTTTCTTAACTCTTTATATAGGAAGAGTAATATAAAACTCTCTTCCATAACAAGATTATAATTAATTTCTCTATGCTGAGGCTAAAATATACAATATAACTAGGATATAAAGAGATGGAAAATATTTATGCCTACTGCATCGCAACCATTTTGACAAGAGATAGAGAAACAATTCAGTGTGTCTTCTTGTCTACTTCTCCTTTGGAGGACTTTTGACCTAGAGATTAGAATATTTATTCCTGTCTCCCTTCCTATGCCTTAAAAGACGATGAGGGAAACAAACACTGCTGTGGCGTTCATTATCTCTGTAGAGATTACAGAACTGGTGACCAGTCTTTTGCATGCTCAAAAACTACAGATTGAGAGGGCTATTAATAAATCTTTTTTTTTTTTAAGCTAGAAGAAAGTTGGAGCCTAGTGATCCAACCACAGACAACTTAAGATCCAGAAAGGATTTGTAATAACAACAGAAATACAAATTTAATACCTTGAATTTGTGATTTTTTGCTACAGTTATTCTAAATGCATATTGCCAAATGAATGGATATTAGGTGCAAACTATGACCTATTTAGAAAGTGGCTTTCTAGCTATAAAAGTGTATTTCAGAAACAAACTTGGCATGTATTTAAAACTCTGAAAATTTCTAGCTGAAAGCAGGATTATTTTTCCTGGGTGACAAAGTGATCCTAATGTCTTCAAAAATTCTAGAGAATGCCCTTCTGTAGTAAAGACTAGGGGATGGAAAGAATGAATAACAGAAATGTGTATGTTGAAACTGGAAGACAATGTACAGGTGGCATAATACTTCAGAGAAGTTATGGCAGGGTTTATGCATTGCATTAGCTAAAAGGTTAACAGAAATGAAAGTGCCTAAAGAATTGGGGAAAAGATATTATCATACCAAAAGTGTCTGATATTATAAAACAGAGGTTTGCCCTAAGTCGGCAAAGACAACGAAGTACATTCTCTTCTGCACTGACCTGCCTCCCAACCCCACCTCAGCCCTAACATACATTTGGTGTGTTTTGTCTTTAAAAGGGGAATCACTGCAATTATCATGTGTTTCCAATGATCCATGGGCTTTTAAGCAACTAGTTCTGTGCACCACATACTATATTGCTTCATATTTAAAGACTAGCAACCATAGCAAGTTATTATATAGCCTGGAAAGGAAAACAGTTTACTTTATTAACAACAAGCACATGAAAAGTGATTTCTCTAGGCTTCACTAACAGTTTACCTCATATTTCACCTGGGCATGAATTTACCTAGCACATAGTGATGATCTCTGGAAGGAGTTTCCAGATTTCTTTAATTGAAGTCTAACAACAAATTATTGAATGCTAGGAAATAAACTCATACCTATTATCCACCTTCAAATTCTACTGAAAAAACATTGGCAATTCTACTGAAATTACTTTCTCAACAAAATTCCCTTATAGTTTGAAAATACAACTTTGTAAATCAGAGTTTCAAATATTCTTTTAGATGATCTTTTATCAGTTTATTAGTTTAAAAAATATTTAATGGTTTCAGTAAGATTACTGCTATAGTGTTTCACCTACAGACATCATAAGCTTCTTTATACAAGATGTCTACATAGAAGAAACACAGAATGTTTTTCACTCCCTGCTAACAAACATAAACTTAATACTTTGCTCATCTTCTAAATCACTCCTCTTGTCTCAAGAATTGCCTGTACTTACTCACCATATTTTGACATTGTTGTTGTTATAGTAATGTGTGGAATTTTCAAACAAATGATTTTCTCATTTTGTTTACGGCCTAAGTTCTCCAGATCGCTACCATTTGGCAAAAATGAAGTTTATAGTTTTCAAAGAGCAGGGTGGTGATTTACTTTACAGTAGGCATAAATGACAATTTAAAGCCCACTTACCTCTATTACATTTGAACTTTTTAATCATAAGTGGGAACAACAATAATTAAAAGCCAGGGTCCTAGAGTTTTGACATTAACTCTGTGTTAACACTAAAAAATCTATTAAATATTTTATATATACAAAAATGTAATACTTCCTCATTCTCATTTCTCCCCTCCAGAAGATTTCATTTAATATAAACATATGTACATTTAATTTATTGACAATTTAACCCACTTTGATGAAAAGTATTGATGAGCAAAAGGTGGTAAGATAATTTTCTAAAAAGCATTTTTTTATTAATTTCAAAATTATATAAACTTACAATCTTAGCTTCTTGAAGAAATGCAGAATATTTTAAAACTAATCTTTATACATATTACTCACCCCAAACCTCTTTCATTTTTTTGCTTAAAAGCCTTACAAGGAAAATTGATTTTAAGTTTTATCATCTCCATCTAGGTACTAAAGACAGTCAACATTACTATTGTTGTATATCTGTCTTTATCTTGATGATACAAGTATATCGATGATGTAATTGCAGAAGTTAGGGTTTACTCATGCTGTTGGACCAAAGAGGTTTTTTAGACTGCCTCCTTGAGCACCACAGAACAGTTGTAAAACAGAACCAAGCACACAATTTAAGCAATTCATCTCTTGAAAGTAAATCTACAGGATCTTCTTCTTGAAGAACTGATGAAGAGCTAGAAATAAAAAATCATTGGTAAAGCTTCATCTGCTTCAGACTGGATGCTGAGCTGGAAAAACACTTGGGTGACACACTATTTTATGACATCTTGGCTTTTAACCCTTTCCTAGAAGCCCTCAACTTTTGTTCTCTGTTGAGCTCTATTTTTTTCTTCCAAAATTCCAAGAGATTATGGAATATCCCAGCCTTTCGTCTCAACCCTATTTATCCCTAGGTACATATTCTCCTGAAAGTTGACTGGAAACTAAGCAATCATTTATCATTCTGAATTTTTTTTTTGAAAAAGCAATGACTGAGAAGTCATGATGCTCCATAGAATCATGTACATTATAAAAACAGGAGAGCCGAGATTTTACAAATGCATCTACTACGCTAAGAGAACCCCATGGTTGTGGTTCCCAAGTGCAAACAAAAAGAAGGCACAAGAAAATGCAGACACAAAATCGCATGCAGATGAAGCAGTGCATGCAGCGGAGGAAAGACCATACCTGAGGGATTCTCCTTTAAAAAAAAATGTGCACGCCAGCTGGGTTGTTCCTCTCCTCCTTTTGGAGTATATGTGTTTTCCTTTTAGGAACACCACTTGCGATTGTGTTTCTAGTCTCGTTTCCTTTATTCAGTCACAAATAGTTAGAGCAGGAGTGGAAGCTGCGTCCCAGGGATCCGACTCGTGCAATCAGGCATGCCTTGGTCTGCAACCGTGTCTGTTCTTTTCTTGTCAATTCTATCGCGCTCCCCGGGTAGCCTCCGAAGCAATTCTACAACTTAGCTGCTGGCAAGAAACTGCCTTTCCCTCTTCTCATTGCCAAATACCTTCCGCAGCTCATTTCTCATCTCTTTCTCCCAGAAAGCAAAATGGGATCTCTCCCGTGTGTTGACGAGCGCCCAGGCTCATCAACAATTGAGGGTGAGGAGCAGCCGGGCTGAGTGCGTGCTGGGAACTTCACACATCGCCGGCTGCGGCTGAGGCTTTTTTGAATGCAGCACCAACACTGCGATCCCCAGCCTCCTCCACCAAGAGAGACCGGGTTCCCTCTCCTGCCGCCGTAGCTGCACGGAGCAGCTCCGAGAGGGTGAGCCACAGCCCCTGCTCACAGGAGACGCACTGTAACCACTGCCAGGTGTGGCCTTCACCACCGCACTAACAACTAACTGTGTGGGACACAGCTTCATCGCTGGGAGACGCCTGGATGCCAGAGCTTCCTCAGCCTGTCTTTCCTTTCTCGCTGGATGATGACCTACGAGACGGTCATGGCCAATTCTGCTAGTGGAATAGCGTGAATAATACTAAATTACTCATGCCATTCAACAATGACTGTTTTAGATGTACTTGGCTGTACTTGGAATTATGAAAGTATACCGCACACAGTATCATTCCCTATTAGCCACCAAATGCAGCTAACAGGACCCCTTATTTAAATAGAGGGGATACTGACATCCCATCCCAGTTGGTTTTTCCTCTTATTTTTGTGGAAAACCATTTGAAGGTGATTCCTGAACAATCTGAATTAATGACACATGCATAAATCAAAGTCAGAAATGATGGGTAACTTATAGTGATACAAAGGTTTTTCTTCTCACTTAGGAATAATGTCTTTTCATTTGATGTTAACATGTTAAAGATCTGACTGGGAACTGAATGGACTTGCTTTCTCTTTTAGTTTTGCTGAGTAGAGGAGGTGGGGGGAGTAACAGTTCCCACTTTCCATCAATAAAGCATTTTCAATCCTCTAATCCTCCTGTTGAAACAAATAAAAAGTACTGAATCTTAAAATAGAGCCTTAAAGCAGCTCGAGGCCTGGAATAATTTGGAGGTTTTAAGCTACATCTGCTCTACTGCTTACTTTAAATTTTACTTTTCTTTGCTTTTTAGAAAATGGAAGGATATTTCCAGGACAGAAGAACGTCAACTAGCAGCTGTGGTTAAACAGTATGAGAAGCATATATACAGATCTGTATGGCATTTTTCAGTACATGGAGGGATGAATATGTCTTGACTGACATTAGACTTGACTCCACCTAAATATTCAATAATAATAGTTGACATCAAAATAAACAGTTAAACCAGATGTAGCATTTTTTTGGGAAACTTGTGGCAAAACATATTTCACCTACCATATGTGACAACCGATAAATAACCTCTCCATGATGTTTAAAAAAGTGTCCCCAAATGTGACACAATATATATGCTGGATACTAGCAGCTGAGCCCTCCCCATTCCCAGCTACCAGCGTCACCTTTAATTCAGAGCAGCGCAGCTTCCCTTACCTGCTGCTTAAGTGACTGTTAATGGACCTGAGCAGCTGCTCAAGGTCTAATGATCTGCATCAGGGGCAAGTACCAGGGCAGTCTTATTCCTGCCTTCACTCCTCACTGGAGTGGCAGGCAGGACAAAGCTCTGCTGCCCCCGGCTGTAAGCACTGGAGAGTAGCACAGGAAAACCAGTTAGACCTAAAAGTACCTGACTTGACTTTTTTTTATACAGAAAAACTCAGGCTAGCCAATACACTATTTTGAAGAATGAGTTTTAATACATAGAGAAAAGAACACCTATTCACTGAATCTGTTCTCATTTTTTTTGGTGTGAAATAACCACTCTAAAATGCAGAAGCAGTGGTCAGCTGAGAGACCCCAGCACCCAGAATCAGGTAAATGTGCATACATCTTCAGTAAATTTGGATTTAATGTCAGTGATGCAAATGCTTAAACCTACAGAAAGAAACAAATGAAAGATGATTCTAGCCATGAGTGATCTATAAAACATGCATGTAGAAAAATTAGCCGGGCATGGTGGTGGTTGCCCATAATCCCAGCTACTCAGGAGGCTGAGGCAGTAGAATCACTTGAACCTGGGAGGCGGAGGTTGCAGTGAGCCAAGATTGCGCCATTGTACCCCAGCCTGGGCAACATAGCAAGACTAAAAAAAGAAAAAATAAAGAAAAAGAAGAAAAGAAAATAAATGTAGTGCCATGAAGAGTTGTGAAAATATTGCTCTAATTCAAATACTCTCATAGAGGAAATGAATCACACCAGGGGTGGTAATCATTAGTTTTTATTGGAAAGAAGAAATTATGTTTCATGAATGCTTCAATGCCAGTATATGTGTTTTAATGAATGCAATGCTAAGCTCTAATAATCAGTATTCTGGTCGTATATTTCAAAATGGAAATTGTTTACAGCTCTGAAAGTGGCAGGAATCATGTATCTGAGGGACACTGACTGCTAATAAAATATGTTGCTGTTAGAGTGGCAGAGCTTTATGACTTTATTGACCTCCAGGGACATCAAAATCCCTAGTAGAAATTTTTTGGCTTTTGACGACTAGTTTTCACTACTGAGTACCTGATTTGAATAATGTATAATTACAATGATGAGATTACAACAGTAAGAGCCATGTTCTTATCAGTAAGATGCATTCTGTTTCTGCTAGAGCTTTCCACAATCTTGAATTAATAACATTAAACAACAGGGTAAGAAGTAATTTCTACTTACACACTCACCCCATCCACAGGTACATGCCTCAAAACTTACAGACGGATGGATTAAATAATAAGATCATTTCTCCTCCAAATGCTTCAGCAGTCATTTCAGAAAGAGTAGAACCTCTAGGGTACCATTCACCTCTCATACCCCAAGACATAAGCTGAGCCAGATCATTTTTCTCATTTATGGTTCAAGTAGAAGAAAAGCAAGGAACCTGGGTCACTGGTTATTTTTTAGTACAGTAACGGTGAAGCTTGACTAAATCAAAAGAATCAAGTAAAGGGGTCATTGTCGTAGAATTCTGTTATGGCCAGTATATCTGGCTTTAAGCAATAGAGGAATCCTTGTAAGAGCATAAACCAATCCTGTGTGCATGGAACTGTATTTGCAGTTTTTTAGAAAATCTTAATCTTTATTTTAGGGAATTGGTAATCAACCATTGAACTTCACTATTAATTTTTTAAAAAACAAAACTCTGACCAATCATTGGCTTTCTGTTCCCAAGCAAATGGATTGGCTAAATGGATTAGTTGTCCAGATAATTGCGGAGAAAAACATGATTATGTTTAAAATAGCAAGTTAGCATTGCTAGCTCTATATAAGTAAATAATGAATAGGAGAACAAATATTTGGAAGTAAACCATCTTACGCAATATGGAAAGATGTGCCTAGCATAGGTTACACGGTAGTAAAACACACGTTAAGTTCTGCTCTTAAAGTTTTCCATTATATTATGGGTCACTTTAAAATGGCACTTTTGAGTAGAACTGACAGTGTGTAACTTTGGAGACTAGGTCACACGAGGTACTGCCACTTCCTCTTTGCCCACTCTCTATTAGTTTGCTCACTCTGGAGGAAGTTAGTTGCCATGTCATGAGGATCCTCAAGCAGCCTAGGGGGAAGTCCACATAGCAAGGAACTAAGGAATCCTGCCAACAGCCAGACACAAACTGTGACCTCCTGCCAACAGTCATGCGAATGAGCCATTTTAGAAGCTGACCCTCTAATCATGTTCAAGCTTTCAAATGACTGCAGCCACTGCTGACATGCTAAATGCAACCACATGAGAAACTCTGAGGCAGAAAAACCCAGGTAGGCTATTCTCGAATTTCTGGCCCACAGGAACTGTGAGATAATAAATGTTCATTGTTTAAATGCAAAAAAAATTAAAAAAAAAAAAAAGTACTTTTGACTTTTCCAAATGAGGAATGAGATTAACTATTTTTCAACTGTGGGATTTAAAGTGATTTAAGAAGTAAAATTTTAGGCTCAACAAATTCTGTCACAAGATATGGATGCCGTGCTTCTCGAGTCAGCACTGGCAGTGCCTTCTAAGTACTTTCATAAATCTCTGTTGTGGCACCGATTTATTATACAGTATGCTAACTACTATTTTACTTATCTGCTTCCTTTTCCTTGCTGGACTGTGAGCTCCTTGAGGGCAGAGACCATAGTTCATTCATTTTTATATCACCAATGCCCAGCTGAAGGCTAGACTCATTAAAGGTAGGTTGATGAGTGAGTGAGTAATAGTGTGCTTGCTTAGTAAAGCACAGAGTTAATGAGGCTAAGGACATGGGTTGAGTCTCTGTGTAGCCAATTAGCTTTGTTCTATTTCTTGGTCCAAATGGCGCCCTTAGTTCTCACCAGCTGTCTCACAAATTTGTGCCAGAACAAACCTTCTAACTATATATTCCAACAATAGCGAGTCAGTAACCCAATAATAGTGTCTAAAACTTAACACCCTTAAAAGTGTTATTACATATATTTTCTTATTTGATACTTATCTTTAAAAACCTGCAAAACATTATAGTAGTATTTTATGGTTCCCAGCTCAAAGTCTTGCAAGACTTATCTGGTTGTACAGAACTAGTAAGTGGTTAAGACTGGATTAAAAATCAAGCATCGAACTTATAGTTCAAAACTGCTTCCCCTGTAGACAAATATTTACTTATACAAGCATAATAAATGGCATAATCTGTAATTTTTTTCAAAAAAAATTAATAATTAAATGGAGTAAATTATTCAAGCACACACTCTTTTAAAATATTTCTGCTTGGGTAATGATTGTTAGACTTTGGTTAGATATCATTCGATGTTGAATGATGTTTGGTGTGACAGCATCTATACTTTCATTCTGTTGTTCATTTTTTATTTCCTTCAGTAAAATTAAAAATGTGTCAGCACTGTGTTCCAGCAAATCATCAGGTGAAGGGACTTTTAAAGAGGTTCTAAATTTCTTTAAAAACACAGCATTTGGATGACTTCAAGTAAAATATTTTTTTCTACTTCTTGAGGATTTTTTTTTTCTTTTTTTTTTTACTTTTGTTGATTCAGGAAACTGATCTAGTGGTATGGCACAGCATTAAAGAGCTCAGACTCTGAAATCAGGGTGCCTGGTTTCCAATTTGGGCTTTAGCAAGTACAATTTTTCTAACTTTAGTCATTTTTTAACGTTTCTAAGCTTACTCTATCTGCAAAATGGGTATAAATATAATTTCTATTTATACTCTTGCTGATGAATCAAATGAGATAATCCATGTAAAGCAATTTAGATAGTATACACTTATTATGTAGTAGGTACTCAATAAATATTAGTTAGCAAGAATTAATATATTAAACTTCTCACCAAATATTGACATTTTCTACTATAATCTGTCCTCCATTCATAATGGTGAGGTTTTCAGAGGAGTAAATGTTTTAAAATTCTTAATAAGTTTTAGAATACCAAAGAGACATTCTTTGATTCAGAGTTCCACTATATTCCACCTGTATGGCCATATGCTTTTTATGCAATCTCCCCGAGCCTCAGTTTTCTGTTTGTATATACTATGTGTTCAATATGTTTATTTCTTGTTTTCCTTTTCTATTTTTTATAGATTTCCAAATGCAAATTTCAATTTGACTTGACAAAAATGAAAACTATAATCTTAATAATTCATATTCTCACTAAATGCCTTATGTACACTAGACATTTTTCCATGCTTGACAATAAAATTGATGTATATATTGAGCTATCTTGTTCAATATTGGAAAGGATGAATGTCTTAAATACTTACGTACACAGTGATAAATGTTCATTGGGTTTTTCTTCCAAAAAAAACAATGACTTCCTTTCCTTTTTTTGAAGGCTAGAGTACAAATGTGAATAACATCACATGCCAATCATTCAGGAGTTATTCAATATGCACTGATGACCCCAGAGCAGTGAAAATAACCATGACAGAAGCTTCCTGATGACTGGGTGAGAATCATTATTGACCACAAACTGCATGGATTCAAATTTTGTGGAGATGTCCTTTGTCTAACAGGTTTTTAGATACCATATTTGGTACTAAAGATGTTTTAATTACCCAATTTCTTGTTATAACCAAGACTCACACTGAAAGACCTTTCCACCTAAGTGCCTAGGATGTGTGTAAAGTGTGAAGGAAGTCAAGAACATATTTCTTTGAAATGGGCTAAAATACTTGTATCAAAATAGGTCCACATAGAGGACTTTATTTAATATGATTGGACATAGCATCCTTTCTTTTTACAGTGTTTCATATTCTCCCGTTTCCTAGTTGTTATCTCCAGAGAACACATCCACATATTCTGCAGACCCCAGAAGGGCAAAAGCAAAAATAAAACCCTGCTTTCTGGTTTAGGGCCAGGAAGAAAGAAGCTCTTATAATCATCAGAAGGGTTGACTCTAGATCAGCTGTGAGCTAAGTGATGTTTTCTTCAGAACCCTTCACTATCCAGGTCTTTGCGCTTTTTTAATCTCTCCTTCAGCAAACTCTTTGGTTACTTTGGCAATCTCTATTGAGAGAAAGCTCTGTAAGTAACAAAAGCTAAATCACAAATTAATAAAAATATATCACATGGGAGGAAGAGGAAGACAAGACAATGAACCCATAGTCGTCTAAAATAATTCTAACTGGTGTTTTGCAGTTGCTAATTTTGATTTATGGGTCATATACAAAATGAAGGAAAATAAAGAGTGTTACCTATTCATATTTTGTTGTAAAATCAAATGTCTTAAAATATAAAGTACTTGACACTATCAGCTGTTCCTTTTATCATTACCATCATTGGCATTTTATAAGTAGATGCTAGAGGAAGAGATGCTCTACCTCTGGAAATGCTAGAAGGGAGCAGTATCTGATAGCATCGTTGTAAGAATTAAAAGGGAGATAATAAAGTCTTTCTCATATAGATGAGTTTTCAAATTTTCAGATATATTTCTTTTTTTTTTTTTTTTTTTGAGACGGAGTCTCGCTCTGCCCCCAGGCTGGAGTGCAGTGGCGCGATCTCGGCTCACTGCAAGCTCCGCCTCCCGGGTTCACGCCATTCTCCTGCCTCCCTCCCGAGTAGCTGGGACTACAGGCGCCCGCCGCTACGCCCGGCTAATTTTTTTGTATTTTAGTAGAGATGGGGTTTCACTGTGTTAGCCACGATGGTCTCGATCTCCTGACCTCGTGATCTGCCCACCTCGGCCTCCCAAAGTGCTGGGATTACAGGCGTGAGCCACCGCGCCCGGCCTCAGACATATTTCTCAAAAGAAAGTATACTTTTTAAAACTCCAGAAAGATCATCTGCTCTAAAATATTGCCTCATAACACTGAAATTCCAACAGTTAGTAGACACTTTAGATTAATGAATCATCTTATACTAAAATAAAAATACTGCTGCCTGCAAATATTTTCTTCCATTCTGTTATTTACCTATTCATTTTGTTGTTTCCTTTGTCATACTGAAGTTTCCAAGTTTGGTGTCTAATTGGTCTACTTTTGCTTTTGTTGCCTGTGCTTTTACTGTCATATTTAACAAATCACTGACAAAGTCTTGAAGCTATTCCCCGATGTTTTCTTCTAGGAGTTTTATAGTTCTATATTTTACATTGTGAACTATAATGCATTTTGAGTTAACTTTTGTACATAGTGTAAGGTAAGCATCCAATGTCATTCATTTGCAGGGGCATATCCAGTTTTCCCAACACTATTTGTTGAAGAGGCTGTCGTTTCACCATTGTGTGGTTTGTCAACTTGAATAGACATTACTCAAAAGAAGATAAACAAATGTCCAATGAGAATATAAAATTATGCTCAACATCACTAATCATTAGAGAAATGCGGATCAAAACCACAATATTACTTCACACTCATTAGCGAAGCCACTATAAAACACACACAGAGAGAAAATAAGTATTGGCAAGATGTGGAGAAATTGGAGCCTTTGTTCACTGTTGGTGGAAATGAAAAATGGTACAGCTACTATGAAAAACAGTGGAAAAGTTCCTCAAAATTCAAAATAGAATTACCATATGATCCAGCAATTTCATTTCTGGGTATATATCAAAAGAATTATTGTTTTTAATCAACTTTTAAGTTCCAGTGTACATGTGCAGGGTATGCAGGTTTGTTACACAGGTCAACATGTGCTATGGTGGTTGCTGCACAGATCAACCCAACATGTAGGTATTAAGCCCAGTATCCCTTAGCTATTCTTCCTGATGCTCTCCCTGCTTCTGCATCCCTCAAACAGGACCCAGTGTGTGTTGTTTCCCCCCACGTGTCCATCTGTTCTCATCGTTCAGCTCCCACTTATAAGTGAAAACATGCAGTATTGGATTTTCTGTTTCTGCATTAGCTTGTGGATGATAACTGCTTCCATCTCTATCCAAAGTAGGATTTCAAAGACATATTTGCACAGCTGTACTCAGTGCAACATTATTCACAATAGCCAACGTTAGAAGGACTCAAATGCCCAACAATGGATGAGTGGATAAAGAAAATATAATATTTATATACAATGGAATATTTTTTGGCCTAAAAAAAAGGAAAGAAAATGGCAGAGCTCAGTAGCTCACACCTGTAATCCTAGCACTTTGGGAAGCTGAGGTGGGTGGATCACCCGAGGTCAGGAGTTTGAGACCAGCCTAACCAACATGGTAAAACCCTGTCTCTACTAAATACAAAATAATTAGCCAGGAGTGGTGACACATGCCTGTAATCCCAGCTACTTGGGAGGCTGAGGCAGGAGAATCACCTGAACCAGGGAGGCAAAGCTTGGAGCAAAGGTTGGAGTGAGCCAAGATCACGGCACTGAACTCCAGTCTGGGCAACAAGAGTGAAACTCTTGTCTCAAAAAAAAAAAAAAAAAGAAGGAAAACTTGTCACAAGCCACAGTATGCATGAACTATGAGGACACTGTGCTAAGTGAGATATGCCAGTCATAAAACAAACAAACAAAAACATACTATATGATTCTAGTTATTTTAGATATCTAAAGTAGTAAACTCAGAAATAGAAGGCAGAAGAGTGGTTGTCAGGAGCAAGGGGAAGGGGAAAACAGAAAGTCAGGTAATGGGTATAGAATTTCAGTTTTAAAAAATGAAAAAGTTCTAGAGATCTGTCACACAACAGTGTGAATATATTTAACACTGTGCACTTAATGTTTAAGATGGTAAATTTTATGTTATGTGTATGGGATTTTGTTTGTTTGTTTTTTGAGACAGCACCTTACTTGATGCCCAGGCGGGAGTGCAGTAGCACAATCATGGCCCACTGCAGCCTCCAATTCTTATGCTCAAGCAACACTGCCTTCTCAGCCTCCTGAGTAGCTGGGACTACAGGTGTGTGCCACCATGGCTGGCTAATTTTTTAAATTTTTTTATAGAGACAGGGTCTCACTATATTGACAAGGCTGGCCTCAAACCCCTGCCCTCAAGAAATCCTCCTGCCGCAGCCTCCCAAAATGTATTATGTGTGTTTACAACAATTTTTAAATGGCTATCTGAAGGAGGCATCAGGCTATGTATTAACATTGAAAAATAATGTATCAAATTCCTGCTTGAGTTAGAGGATAGAATGCTGCAACTGGCTCCATCCTGAGCATTTTAGAGCATGACCAGGGCTGCCCTGTGGTGTTTCATCTTTCTCAAATACTCCCCCTCCCTACTCTTGTCTCTTTTAGGCATATTTTCAATAGTCAGTTATCTTGTCCTGATTCTCTTCTTTATCAATGTGCAATCGCTTTCCCCTGCTGTGCCTTCTACTATCTGTGGGTAGATATCTGAACTCCAGAGATTCTGGAATGAAAACTCAACCCAGGCATTTGGAATGTAATTATTCTCTTTATCCTATAAAACAGAGGTGCAAACACAAATACTTTAATAGTAAGGAAGGTTATGTCAGTGGATTAAGTCAGTCGAGTGTGATAAAATTCAAAAAGATGGGGATTGTGGGGATCGTGGAAAACTACAGAATACCCGCCCTCTCTAGAGCCATAGCTGCCTAATGAGAGGAGCACAAGATAATTAAATCTGCTGGTTTTCAAAATAGAGCAGAAATACGGAATGTTATGTAAATCTTCGCAATGTTTAAAACAATCTGAATGAAAACCAAAACTGGGCTCTTTCCAGTTTGCTGGCCATCAACTTTTGATACTTGGTATAAAGCTCAAAGAGATAAGAAATTTAGATCCTCTCTCAAACTCCAATTACAAACAAAAGGAAGGCTGACACCTATTGTGAGACCCTGGGATTTAGGATCTTTCCTCAGCTTCCTGGCTAAGGAAATACCAGAACACCTTTTCTGGGGCTTCTCCTTCTAAGTTCCTTCTATGGAATTTCGGTGAAGATACTGAGAACCCTCTTTCCTTTGTCACCCAATATCCTGGGTATATCTGCTTAACCCCACTGTCTTCTCTGGGTTCTTCCTCATTGTAAGTGTTTGATATAGTCTATATTTCTGTTTTTCTTAATAGTATCTTACTCTTGGATTGATAGAAGCCTTCCAATAGCCGGGAACCCTGCCTAATTCACTAAGAGCAACTGTGAACTGAATTTTAAAATTCATTTAAGAACTAGTTCTCACAGGAGCAATCTGAACCACTGGGGTTGCCTAGGGAAATGAGCTTCAGTAATACTGCATAATGCAGTCTCTTATCTCCTCTCTAAATTATGCTTTCGATAAGCAGTGAGTTGGACCACCTTTCCCTTCACCCTCAAGGTACAAGGACAATTTTTCTCTTAGTATCCAGACTCAAGTCCTCAAGTCTGCAAAACCATGAGAACAGTAACACTTTACCATCAGAGATATTCTCCATTGAGCACAGAGTACAGATCAATTCCAGGTATGTAATTGGTACTGAGTAGTTTCTACAAGCTAAAGATACAAAATATTTTGAGACCTAGAGATAATAAAAAAAATGAAGCCACCTCTTTGAGAACAAAGATTACAGAATCTACAGATACATTTTTTAAAAACAATGCATCACAATTGGTACTGTTTTATATTTTACTATCTATATGAAACCACCAAACAAATTTCAACGAATTGGCTTTTGCCAATTATAGTTATTTATCTCCATTTGGCAAATACTTCATTAAAGCAAAAGAACTCAATGTAATTTACACTTCTCCTTCCGTCCTGCCACCACCTTAATCCCATGGTGAACTGTTCTTTAAGAATAGTTCAAGGAACAGTGGCAGGATTATGAACAGAACATTTCTCAAAAGAGACATGCAATACAGCCACATACACATGAAAAAATGCTCCGTCATCAGCTGCCATTTCAGAGAAATGCAAATCAAAACCACAATGAGATATCCATTCTTCACACCAGTAGTAATGGCAATCATTAAAAGTCAGAAAACAACGGCGCTGGAAGAGGATGTGGAGAAATAGGAACACTTTCACTGTTGGATTGGGATTGTAAACTAGTTCAACCATGTATGAAAACGTATGGGATTCCTAAGGTCTGAACTAAAGTACCATTATGACCCAGGCCATCCCTTACTGGGTATATACCCAAGGATTATAAATCATGCTGCTATAAAAGACACATGCACACATATGTTCATTGCAGCACTATTCCAATAGCAAAGACTCGGAATCAACCCAAATTCCTATCAGCGACAGACTGGATTTAAGAAAATGTGGCACATAGACACCATTGGAATACTATTGCAGCCCATAAAAAAGGATGAGTGTGTCCTTTGTAGGGACATGGATGCAGCTGGAAACCATCATTACCTCAGCAAACTATCGCAAGAACAGAAAACCAAACACTGCATGTTCTCACTCATAGGTGGAACTGAACAATGAGATCACTTGGACTCTGGGAAGGATATATCACACACTGGCCTATATGGGGAGGGGGGAGGGCGGTGGGTATTACACTGGGAGTTATTACCTGATGTTAACGACAAATGATGTGCTGATATTAATGGGTTGCCAGCACACAACATGCACAAGTTATTCATATGTAACAACCTGCACGTATGCACATGTACCTCTATAACTTAAAGTATAATAATTTAAAAAGGGGAATAAATCTTTAATTAAAAAAAAAAAGAATAGTTCCAAGGAAACATCTCTTGAAACTAGGAGAATAACCAGAATATGCAAAGCAAAAATCCAGACAACAAACTAAAAGTAGCTGAGAGGATATCCTTATGAACACAAAATATAAGCAGGTGGAGACAAAGATATAAAATCCTTTTGGTGTCTGCTTGTATGAGAGGAAATAGAAAAGCAATAAGGAATGTAAAGACTTGAAGAACGGTAACCCCCAGGTAAACAAAGGTACTCACTTGATAAGCACAAGTAGTGTCAGTTGAGTAACAGCAAGGTAACTATCTTGACTCATCATGATTTGGCAAAAAAAAAAAAAAAAAATAAAAAAAAAAAAAAAAAAAAAGATTGTGTTCTTAAAAACTAATTTTATAAAAAAGCAAGTAGAAAAAAACACATTCAAAATCCATACAAAGTTGCTACAGGAAAAAAATCATGAGTATATGAAGCATACTGATACCCCCTCAGAAAATGAAAACATGACATCAAGACAGGCTCACAAAACATAAACAGTAACCTAATAGTTCATATAAGTTCAAAATGTTAATTAAAACGATACTAGATATGAAAAGGTAACAAATTAGAATTAGAAAAACTAGAGATGAGGTTATACAGCTCAGGAAAGAATTAGAAATAGAAGCAACATTATTTTAGAAGTGAAAGAATGCAGAGTATATAAACACAACTGGTATTATTACCTTGGGAAAATAAGTAAAATGAATTATGTTTTAAACAAAAGTATGTAAAAAGAATTCAAGATAAAATGACAACTATAGAAGCTAAGAAAAGAAAATCTAACATAGATATAACATGAACCCATGAGCCCCTTCCCCAAAGAAGAAAATAAGATAGTAAAAACTTAAATTCAAAGGAAGCTTACTAAAATGTAAAACACAAAAATTGAGATATGTTGTTTTGAGAGGGCATATTGCATGCCTGAGACAATTCAATCTATAAAGAGCAATGCCAGCATATATTCTAGTAAATTATTTGGATATCCAGACAAAAAAAAAAAAATCAAGTCATTTATAAGGAAAAAAATAGACTGTCTTCAGAATTTTGGCAAATTTTATGCCAACAGGCAATGAAGTTAAAAAAAATAAAGTAAAGATGAACCATAAATGTGATATTCAACACATTCATCCAACACAAACAAATTCACCTTCAAGGATAAAGAGTACAATCTGCTATAAACATTTAAAAACTCAGGGAATATTATTCTTGCGATGTCTCTTTGAGGAGTAGACCTATAAAAAGAGCTTCAGCTAATCAAAACAAATGGAAAATGTTGGCATAAAATAGTGCTAACACTCAGCATTGATAGTGGTGTACATCACAAAAAGAGAGACAGTCAGATATCAGGTGCCTTGTTATAGAAAAAGATACAACCATCAATAAAACAGTCTTGCTCAAGAAAATTGAACCTGATTCTAATCAAACCAGTAGGTTCAACTACTGACTTATAGAAAATATAAATAGAAGAATATGTCAACTACACCACATGATTATGATGAGCAAAATCTAGAATATGAATGACCCACTTAATTTCTTTAACAAATACATTTCAGAAGAATAAAAAAAAGGAGAGTGAGAGACACAGGGAGACCTATAGATAAAAGTACACTGAAAACACATAAATAAATTCAACATTTCAATATTATTTGGATTCTGATTAAAAGGAGAGAGCTCTTTGTGAGATAATTGGAAATTTAAACATTCAAATTGATATTCGATATTAGAGAATCATTGTGAATTTATGAAGTAATTGTACTGAAGATTGTGTTTAAAAAGAGTTCAAATGTTTAAGGGTAAAATGATATGATGTATGAGATTTGAAATTAATACGAGCTGAGGAGGGGAAGAGAGGGTTATAAATGATTGAAGGGTCATGGTTTGATAATCATTGAAACCAGTTGATAGGCATGTAAGTGTTCATTATAATAATTTGCCTACTTTTTACATTTAAAATTTTACGTAATAAAACATAGTTCAAATAGTCTTATGCCTCATACTCACATTGTGAAGGAACCAGTTATTTTGTTCTGTGTTGCCTGTGTGAGTGTAATGCACCAAATGTTTCTAAACCATTATAAATAAAAACTTGTTTTGGACTTATTAGTATGATCAGAGAAGAAAACTTGTAGAATCAATAACATTGTTTTTCTGAACAATTGTATTTTTTTACCTAAAAGATGTATATCTTGGGGCAGTCTATGTCTTGTTAGTATACATGTATGTGTATGACTGTGGCTAACACAGTTTTGAGATGTGCTACCACTTCCCTCCAGTGACACTAGCTGCTGTCAAATCCTCTAAAGTACCAAAGGAGTCTAAATTGTCTTGTTGCTTTTCAAATCTTCATCTGGCTTTAGATGACATGCTATTTGTAAAACATTACTTGGAGTTTTTTTTTTTTTTTTTTTTTTTTTAATGTGGCATTTCATATATCATCTTTAATAGTCTTCATTTTATTGATAGATTTCTGGCTCAGGTAAATACTAAGGCCTGTTTTATTTAGATGTGCATTTAAATACCTCAGAAGAATACCTGAACATCTCTTTAGAATTTATTAGGTTGGTGCAAAAGTAATTGCAGTTTTTGCCATTACAACCTAATATTTCACTTTATTGAGATGCATTACACATCCTTAGAGTATAGAAAAATATTGGCTACCCAGTAATTATTTGAAGAAAGACCATTTTATCTACTTTTGGTTGACACCCATAGGGATAGCTCTGTGCAAGTAGCTGTAAAAATATAGTGTTTGTACTAGGTGTAATTCTTAGATTTAAGAGACTACTTCCACACAATATTCAGGATTTAGGGAAACAGATCAATCATATTGACTCTTTTCAGCAAGTAGATGAACATCTCTGCAAAATTGTTAATTCTCTTTCAAACCCACTTAGTCAAGTTGGTTGATTTAGTAACCCCTGCATACACCGTTTAGAATGAAAAGGTAGACAGAGTTCTTCCCATGAGATTTGTCAGTACTCCTACTCTGTAAACATGTTGGTCCTTTCTGATTTTATTTCCTAAAATTGTAACCCATTTTTGCTCCCAGGTTCACATATTTCATCTTTCAAGCTGAAAAAAAAAAATGGGTAAAGACCATTTCTTTCCAGACAGATGGGCCTGTTTGTGATATGCCAAACTCCAAAATATGTGATCTTCCCCCAAATCCTGCCAGAAAGAACTTGGGTGCTAAAATAGATGTAGAAAATCCCTCTATCCTGACACAGTTGCTTGACTAAATTATGTTTCTGGGTATAAAACCATCCAGCCTGTTTTATTTCCATTTCCATGTGTAGCACTCAATTCCCTTGATAATTTCTTAGTCATTTTAAGTTTGTGAACCATGAATGTCAGTCATTGGTTCCTTACTCTTGTAGGTTTCACCTCTTCTTAATGAAATATGTATGTCTTCCTTGAGTATCTCATCCTTCAGTTCTACAGATTCATCTTGTAACAAGCCTTCCCAAATCCACTCTTAGCAGGGCTCCTCTTATAGATATTATTATTATTTTTGAGTGTCTACTGTTTCCCAGGATTTGTAGTGAGAATTAACGATAGGTAATACTTACCAGAATTTCACCCTGTGGCTGATACTGAGCTAAATCCTTTACACATGTATTGTCCCATACGGGTATCTCAACAACACAATGAGGCAGGTACCCCTTTCATCTCTATTTTACTAATGAGGAAAATGAAGCTCTGAGAAGTCGAGAAATTTGCTTGAGGTCACACAGCTTCCAAGGGTTCAAACCCAGGCAAGCTTGATTTATTTCAAAGCTTAGTGAATTTCATTGTGACAGTCTGTCTTCCCCAAACCTGAAGATGTTTTTTATAACAAAAGTCGAACTTTGGTGGGCTGTGAAGACAGAAGTTGAGGGTCTTCATGTAACAGAAACCTTTTAAAATAAGGTCCCCAAAATAATTGTGTGAATGCAGATGGGGGAGTGTTTGTCTCTATAAACCATAATGTAAACCTCAGCCTTTCTCATGGCTAATGCTCGCCCTCTGCTGGCGTGTCTAATTTGTGCCCAACTGAAGGGTCATTCAAACATACCCTACCTTCTGTAGTTTACATTTAGGACAGCAGAATCAGCTTTGTGACCTCTGTAAGGTAATGTGAAAAAATCATGCAATTGAGAAAACTACATAAATATTCTCAGTTATGATTTATTTGCAGGTGGGCATAACTTGGCACCTTTGATTTCTAAGCAGTCTGAATTTTATCATGTACAAAGGATGGCAGATGAACTCTTATTAATTATTCCCTTCATGTGGTTCTGATGAGGGCAGTGAAGGGAAAGCTCACATTCTAACCAAGGAAAGAATTAATTAGAGCAGAGGCTCACGTCTGTGATTCTATTTTATGTCTGAAGAAAAGAAAGTCACTAAAACCATGGCATTTGCTCCCGTCTATTCCTCTCTTCTCTTTAATAATGCAGCATTCATTTTTGCAGCCAGTTATCTGATGAACATGGCAATGCTTAAATGGAACAGTCAGCATCTTATAAGTTTGTCTGCTTCTTGAGACAGATGGACTGTCACTATTTGGGACAGCATCTATTAGGGCTAAGGAAATTATATTTTTTCTATTGATATGATTATGCAATCAGCCATGTGCACTGCAAGAAATGGGGGTGGGACTGGAATATAATAAGCACACACACATATTCACACATGAAAATAAAATAATTTCAAATAACATACTTGAAAGAAATCATAACCTTAAAATGAGAGAGTGAATATCAAAATATTTACTCAAATATTACCAGTATTTTAAAATAATAATATCTAAATATGGTTAGCAAATTAGTGTATTTAAGTCTGTGCTGACTCTTCTATTTCACATATAATGATTTATATATTTGATATTTTCATTAAAGTTATTAGCATGAAAAATGATATTCTGTAAGCCAGCAAAATGCCTAGCAGTATCAGATATTAAATAGATAATAGAGTTTAAACAAAATACAAGCAAGAATCAGGAATCTAAGATTATATTATAGCTATCATCAATGTGATGGATTAAAAATAATGCGAACAATTTGATAGTACAGAAGCCTCAAATTTCATGCTATTTGATAGATAGGGAGGAGCTATCTCTTAAAGAAAACATAACACATTTACTCAGTAACTCCTAAAATTTGATAATATAAACAGAAGTGAAGAAATGAAGAAAGACATTAAAGATAAGAAAGAAGAATACATGAAGAGTAGAAAAGGAGTTTGTAATTTCTCTGCCTTTTTTCCACCAAATTTTTGACACTAAGAAGTAGGTTGGTAGATTTCTCATGCTGATGTACCATTTAAAATGCAGTTTATTCTGCTACCAAACATATTTGTATTAGGTGAATTATCTCATATGTGTGTGGTAAATAGGAAACTAGTTACAAGGCTTTTCAGGAATGTCTGTTTTGTTACAGCAGTAATATTATTCAATTATTAAAAACTACTTTTTTCCTGGCATGGACATATAGTAACCAATTTAACATACTCTCAGCAACCTCATTTTTTCTGTATTATTGTTAGGGAAATGAAGGCTTAGAGAGGTCACATACCAAGAAAATCAAGATTCAAACAGTTTCTAAATTGTTAACCACTATATGCTGCCCTTGCTGATTCCAACCCTCTCTTAACCACTGTGCATCATGCATCCAAGGCCCCAGCAGTAAAAGAATCATAATGACAATGCGTACATTCATCCCTCCTCATGAAGACAAGTTACAGGCAGTGTCTTTCAGACGAAAGATCTAGAACACCAGCTTCTATAGCCCTCTTTGCAAACAAAGTAATTTCCTGAGAGATGAAGCAATTCAGAGAGGAGGGCTGCCTGAGCAGGGTCCCCTGGGGGAGGAATGACAGCACCAAGGCTTAGGGGCTTCATGGTCCGGTGCTGTGCCAGTGGGCAAGTCTTGGGAGAAACAGATATCCCTCTGCTGGGCCATGCTGCATTGGCTGGAGTGCCCCCAGAGAGCTCAGGAAATTGTTCACTGACTACTGGCTGCAGCAAAATCTCAGGGATGAAGGAAAGGGTAAGGATGGAAAACCTAGGAACCATCAAAAAAATAGGCAGTTGCTCAAAAGTTGAATTTTGCCCCTCTATCCATTTTAGGTACAGGAATACACACAGACACACACAAACACATGCAAACACACACACACACAGAGCAAACAATTTTTAAGACTTTTTTTTAAAGAAGTGTATAACTCATCCATTACCTAAGAATAATTTGCAATACTTCATTGTACTTTTTGTCTGTGATATAATATATAAAATCAGGAAAGCTATGTGCATAGTTGAGATGAGGGTAAGAAGTTGGCTGCAGAGAAGATGGGAATGTCTATCACATGCAACTTGATTAGATGCTAGGATTTATTGAAATGGATAGGAAAGGATTGACTATAAAAACTGATAAAACTGACCAAATGATGCTCCACCCTCCAAAAGCACTCTACTTTGGGATCTAGGTTGTCAGAGTGGTTAGTTACTATTTCACGAGTCATCTGGGTCATTTCCAGATCACATTCTTACTTTGTGTTGTGTGTTCATAGAAATTCCAAATAATAAGTTTTATTTTTGTCATAATTCGTGTGTACATTCTAGACTATAGTCCTTGAACTTATTTCAAAAGCTTTTCATTAAATGATACACTAGTGGTCTGAAAAGGGTAATCAAACTTTGAACAAGACAAAGAATACAAAAGTGTCTCTCAAAGAATGGGGACATTCTGGTTCCATTCCTACAATCCTATAAAACCCAAGCTACCATTTAGAAAAAAAAAATTAAAATTAAAAAAAAAAAGATTAAATACATAAGGCTCCAGACTTGGTTAGTCTGCATTAGGATCATACTCAACCTCACAACTCCCTATGTTAGGCATTACCTCGTCACACAGGTAAAGAAACTAAGACTTAGGTTACCGATTGCCTGTGGTGACAGTAGCAGAATGGGGATCCAAACCCAGATCTAGTTATACACAAATTCAAGAAATAGAGGAAAATAGACAACTACTTGGAGGTAGCATATCTTCTTGGTGTCTCAGAGAGGGTGAGAGGGTGATCTCATTGTTATTTTTAACTGTAAACTGGACAAACTTTTAATGGGAAAAATAATGCTTATCCCAGGAGTTCTAAATGCTGCCTTCTACCTAGTTCACCCCATTTATTAAAATATCACTATATTTCTTTTTCTAAAATGTGATTTGTAAAAATCTGCTTCTTCGATTTATTACAGTGATACCCAGCTCAGATACTGTAATGAAGTCCATGAAGAAATATAAATAGAAACCCACTTTATGAAGAACTTGGCTATAAGATTTATTCTGATCAACACGGATCATCTATATTATATTGAGTTTCCCACTTTAATATTGTAGCTTGGATCTGTTTTCTGTTGTGAGACTTAATACACAAAACATAGCCATGAAATCTCTATCAAGTAGCATTGCAAGCAATAAATTACCAAACTGAGTTAGACATATTTGAGCCTTGAAAACCAAAGGACACCCTGAGTCTGAAAACAGTGGGCAAGCTACTAGGTATAGGTGAAAAATTAACAGTGTTAAACTAAGATGACCACCAACATGAGCATGAACAAGGATAAGAAGTAAGACGGGCTAGTTAGAATGGCTATTATCAAAAAGAAACCATAAGAAATGCTGGTGAGGACGTGGAGAAAGGAGAAGTCTTATATACTGTTAATGGGAATGTAAAGTAGTACAGCCATTATGGAAAATAGTATGGAGGTTCCTCAAAATCTATAAATACAAATACCATATGACCCAGGAATCCCACTGCTGGGAATATATACAAGAGAAAAAAAAAAAAACAAAAAACGGTGTATCTAAGAGATATCTGCATTCCCATGTTTACTACAGCACCATTTACAATAGCCAAAATGTGGAATCAACCTAAGTGTCCATCAAAGGATGAATAGATAAAAACAATGTGGTATATATACACAGTACATTATTCAGCCATGAAAAAGAATGAAATCCTGTCATTTATAGCAACGTGGATGGAACTGGAGGTAATTATGTTAGTGACACAAGCGAGACACAAAGACAAATATTTCACATTCTCGCCCATATGTGGGAGCTAAAATTGTTGCTCCCATGGAGGTAGAAGGAAGAATGGTGGTTACCAAAGGCTGTGAAGGCAAGTGGGGTGGGAGCAGGAAGAGAGGTTGCTTAATGGATACATAAATGCAGTTACGTGGAAGGAATAAGTTCTAGTATTCGACAGTACAGTAATGATAGCTAATAATAATTTATTGTGTATTTGAAAATAGCTACAAGAATTGTAATGTTCCCAACACAAAGAAAGGATAAATGTTTGAGATAATGGATATCCCAATTACCCTGATTAGAGCATTATACATAGCATAAGGGTATCAAACTATCACGTGTATCCCCAAAATATGTACAACTACTATATATCAATATAAAAGAATTTTTAAAAACAAATAAGACAGGAAGCAGAGGCAATGGGAGTAGCCTGTGATGGGGATCAGAGAGCCTGAGCCTTATCATAACTCCAATATCAAAAGATGGGATAATCTGGGCAAGTCAAGTCCTCCGTTTCCTTGTCAATAACCTGAGGCATCTGTAATTCAGCCCTTTCTAGTTTCCCTTGAAGCAGACTCTGTTTCATTGAAAGTAAGGCCGCACAAAGGCTTCGAGACCAGGTAAAAATGCAAAACAACAATGAGACCAGGTGTTCATTTCACTTTGATTTTGGTAGTGAAGAAAACAAAGAGACGAAGAATGATCTAAATTAGGCAGTCGTATGAAACCCTGAGGCTGAGTCCATTTGAAATTTGAGGATAGTTTTCGGGAGAAGGGATGTCTCAATGTGTCTGTAGAGCTGTCCAAATTTTGGTTTGCTCTGATTTTAGAAATTTATCCTCATTTCTTTAAACATTGGTATAGGTAGGGAGAAAAAAGGGGACTGGGTGACAAACTTTGTCTAAAATTATCTATGGCTCTCTTTAAGTCGTGGCTGTACTATTTTTCATGCTACTATTAATTTAGATGTAAAACAAGTTACTGTTTGACTACCTCTTTTAAGGTGCTCTAGAAATAAAGAACAAGATTGTCTCAATCTCCACCTTCTCCCCTGACCAAAATAAATAAATAAATAAATAAATAAATAAATAAATAAATAAAACTGAGCCCATGTTGAAATCATTAAACATATCTTTTGCTTATAAACGATGTTTATTGATGCCTCTGTTAACCTCTAGACTATGAGCTCCTAGGGATGGGGACTATTTGGTGTTTGTTGCTGATGCCCACGGAAGGCTGAGCACTATTCCTAGCATCTACTGAAAGTTCAATAAATGTGTGTTGACTTAAACTACGTTCAAAATAAGGCCAAATTCCTCTCTTTCCTGTACTCATTTAATATGCTGTAATTGAATATTGAACAAAAACAACAGAAAAAATTGGTATTTATATCAATCTACTCAGAATTCCTGGGCTATAAAACAAAACAATTTGCTTAGGGTAGGTAAGGAAGGATTTTTTACTGTATAATATATATAATGTAAAATTTACCATTAGCAACATTTAGTACATTCACAATGTTGTGAGTTTTTTTAAATTATATTGAAAGTCTATGAAATTATTTACAAAAAAAAAAAAAAAACCATTACCTTTAAAAGCACCTCTGAGAACATTCCCATTTCTGGTTGGGCATGGTGGCTCACGCCTAAAATCCTAGCACTTTGGGAAACCAAGATGGGCAGATCACTTGAGACTAGGAGTTCAAGACCAGCCTGCTGAAAGCCAATCTCTACTAAAAATACAAAAGTTAGCCAGGCGTGGTGGTGCGCACCTATAATCCCTACTCGAGAGGCTGAGGCACCAGAATCACTTGAACCCAGGTGGTGGAGGTTGCAGTGAGCTAACACTGTGGCACTGCACTCCAGCCTCAGTGACAGAGTGAGACTCTGTCTCCAAAAAAAAAAAAAAAAAGAGAGAATATTCCCATTTCTGAAAATTCTCACTTTGCATGTTAGAATATCATAATATTGTCATAATGAACACATATGCACTAATGATTATATTTCTTGGCATTTTAGTGAAAAATATTTCTATGAAGATAATATCAGTGTTTTGAACTTTATGATACATGCAGCTCCAATTTTATAAGCTTGGACATGCACAGCTGCCATGTTTTACACACATACATGCGCGCACACACACATACTCTTTAGCTTCACTTTACCAGTCCCATGGACAACCCAGCCAACAACGCTCCCTCTCAGTTCCATGATGTCCTCAACTCTGATAATCCTTCTCTCCATTCTGTTTCCCCCATCCATTTCTGGACCACATCATGACATTGGCATTACTCAGAATTCCTTCAACTATGCAATCATTTCCTGCTTAGAGTTTCCTTTGGTTTTTCCTGTTCAATTGCTCTGTGTCATAAATCCACAAACTCAATGAGCCATCCATCCCTTCAAGCTCCTAACTTTATCCCAATCATCAAGCTTCTCCCTTTTTCACTTGCTAACTTATGAAGCTTCAGTTCCAAGGAACACTCTTGCTAATACCCTAAACCGCTTTAGCTCTCCGTTTTGTTTTATAGACAAACCCCATCTAAGACCTGATTACATAATAGTTAAGAATGAGAGTTTGGGGCAAAATAGTGTATGTCTGCTTTTGATCACTGAGACTTCTGAGCAGCTAGCACTGGTAGAGGCATTGTAAGCAGCAAATACATATTTGCTATGTGAATTTCCCACCTCTACATACACTTTTGTCTTAAATTTCAACTTTTAGTTTAGATTCAGGTGGTACACATGTAGGTTTGTTACCTGGATATATTGCGTGATGCTGAGGTTTGGGATGCGATTGATTCCATCACCCAAGAACTGACCATAGTACCCAATAGTTAATTTTTCAACCCTTGCCCCTCTCCTCCTCCCTTTTGGAATCCCCAGTGTCTACTGTTGCCAGCTTGTTTTTTGCCCATGAGTACCCACTGTTTAGCTTCCACCTATGAGTGAGAACAGGTGGTGTTTGTTTTTCTGTTTCTATATTAATTCAGTTAGGATAACGGCTTCCAGCTACAACCATGTTGCTGCAAAGGACATGATTTCATTCTATTTTATGTCTGTATGGTATTCCATTGTGTATATGTACCACATTTTCTTCACTCCACTACTGATGGGAACCTAGGTTGATTCCATGTCTTTGCTGTTAAGAATCGTGCTGCAGTGAACATAGGAGTGTGTGTGTCTTTATGGTAGAACAATTTATTTTCTTTCCTCAGTATTCTTAAATGGGTGAAATCGGATTAAAATGGCTAGCCCGAGGAGGCATCAGAATGGGGAAGGTAAGTGGCTGTGGTATCACTAGACCAGCTGATGGAGCATGTTTAAAGCCTCCGGATTTTTAAAACCAATCCTCTTTCTGTACACTCTATTTTCCATGTTTTCTTGAGCTGCTGCCACTTCCCATTTATATCCTGACACATTATGACTGCCACAAATTTCCGCAGAAAATATTCAAACTGTATTTAAAGGCTTTAGAGATGGAATTTCAACAGCCCTGTCACTTTTATTGTGTTTCAGCCAAGGGTAGATTGCTCTAATTACCCACATCTTTTTGGCTGGAGCAGTTTCAGTTTTTCTCAGTTCCTACTTATATCTTTCTAATGAAATAACAAGAATACAGCAGCTGAAAATCATGTCTTTTAATAACCTTGTCTCATATTTTCATTTCTTAATTCAGTATGTTTGGTATCAAAATTATTTATAAGTTGTTCTTTTCCCATTGTGTTTTCTCTCCTCGTTTTGTGTGTGTGTGTGTGTGTGTGTGTGTATAAGAAAAAGTCATAGCTTTGATATCTTAGTACAAAAAGAAGCAGAAATCTTCAAAAGCAATTCAGCCTCTGTGTCTATGCAGGGCAAATACTATAGATAATTGAAGATGTTATCTAGATAGCTTGCAATCAAAATGTATGTTCACCTGAAATTGCTTTGCACTTAATGGCACTATTCTGGTACTTATGCTACTGAACATCTATGTTCCAATTCTCTTTTTATATTCATCAAAATATTGTAAGTAGAGCCACAAGTTGAATTTCATATGTCCTAGCCAGTTCATCTTTTTAGCATTATAGCTGCACTGTGAAAATATGCTGCTTCCTTGGTCATTTTGACTTTGGTATGAAAGCCTTATGGTACAACCTAATAGTACACTGATACTCTGTGTAAGGCTAGAAGCATATAGTCTATTTACTGTATTTGTCGAAACACAAACTTAACTGTAGCATTTTATAATTCATATGAAGTTTCTCCTTTAAGTTTGAGAAAATGAGAATGTCCCCTCTCTTAAACATGAACCAAAACATTGAGGGAAATCTTACTGTTTCTTTATAAGCTTGCCCTGAGAACCATCTAAATTCCTAACTCTGTAACAGGCCAATCTAACTCATAACCCATTTGAAGCCTACAGTTAGAAGACAAAACCTGGGCAGCTCACTCAAAAGCAAGTTGTGAAAACATACGGTGACATCTAATGTTGGATTTCATCTTCATCAAAGGAGACTGCATGATAGCAGGATAATAGCTTTGGGGTTAGAATCAATTTATAACTACGTGTAACTTTGTGTAAACCACTTTTCCACTTCTTGGACTTTAGTTTTCTTTCTTCACTCAATTAATAGTTACTTGCTTGGCAAATACCAGGTACTAAATTTTTAAATATATTTCTAATTATGCCCAGCATCTATCATCATATGAAACTGTTGTGCTTAACAGTAACAGTTCAAAAAGAAACATTGTCTCTCCTCTCAAGAAGCACCCACTCTAGTGGGACAAATAGAGAAAACATTGTGTCACTATGGATATGCACATGGAACATGCTATAAGAATGCAGCAGGAAAACAATAAGCTGATGATAACCATTTCCAACAGATTGAGTTAAATGAGATTATGTATGTAAAATTGGGCACCTAGTAATTTTTCCATTTACAATCCATGAATACAAGAAATTCAGGCTCTTTAAAGGATGGATAGGAAATGATGAATGAGAAAGAAAGGAGACAAAGATAAAGGATATGAAAAGCTGTGCTGCCTTGCTGCTCCTTTCCTATGAAGCTCAGACCCCTGCACCCTCAATCTGGCTGTGCTGTGTCCCTTCAGTCACCATGCAAGTCTTGACACCAACTGCACGTAGCATCTATCTGCCAATTAACAAGCAGGTCTGGATTCTGCTCTGGATTCTGCTTCCAACAGATGTAAGAGCAAGGAGAGTTTTGTGATGTGGAAACTTATAAATCCTAAATAGCTTAGAGGCAATTTAGCAGGAAAACAGAGAGCCCTGTGATTGCTTCATATAGTTTCTGATCCTGTGACCTCACAGGTTAAATTAATATCTAATATGCTGGCATATGTAATAACAAACGCTGTTGGACATGCAGTTTATATCTGAATATTCATTCTGCCTCTAAGTCATTGCCTCCAGTCTCTGCCACAAAGCAACTGCCCCCAATTTGTAATGCATTCCTGTTTAGAGCAAACTGGTTCAAGCTTTATCCAAGTCTGCAAAGGAGAATCTCTATTTTGCTCCTCTTGTAATACTCTTGGGTAATGCCTTAATATTGCTGTTTCAGAAACATCCTTGGATCTAGAGAGTCCTTAGGGTTGAATTGGACAGCAGTTGGAGACTCATTGCTAATGTGCCTTGACTTCTGGGGCCCTCCCGAGGAGAAACACCTGGAGCACCACGAGGCAGGTGCCCATGGGCACAGCCCAGCGGCCTGCTTAGCCGGCAAGCTCTTATAAGGAAAGCCACTTCTCATTTCCCTCGAGATTCAAGAGTGCCTACTTTGCATCAGATTAATGAAGGTTTTTCCACACAGAAATAAAATGTGATCTCTGATCATTTAGCCATGTGACTCTGAGGAAAAGAAGAATTCTGAAAGTACATTCTGAAATCCTCTCATCACATCAAAGTCTGAAGCATGATATAAAAAGAAGCCTAAATTACCCCCTGAAAGCAGCTGTGGTGAGGTGCTAATTCAGTTACAATTTATTCACATCTATTTCACTTCAGGTTTTGAACACAAAAGTGGCATATATTTCACTCTGTATACTTCACATAAGTACAAGACGCTGAAGACATCTTATTTTGCTGTGTTCATCCCCAAACCACTCAGGGAAAAAAAAAGTTAGACACTCTAAGAGACTGTAACATTTGGAAACTTTTATTATATATGCCCTGAATATTATGAACACCATAGTTCCCTGTGCTTAAATGTTTTCTCTGTATACTTTAAGTAAGAAGGATGGACTTTGAATCCCCTATTTCCTTGAATTTTTAAGAGTATCAGTTTGCCTGGGTCATCTTATTCCTAGCTTCAATCAAGTGCCAGCACAGTGGATTCCTAATTTGGTTATACATTACAATCATCTTGGGAGCTTTTTTATTAAAACAATTCTGATGCTGAGATCATAGCCCACACAATTAAATTACAACGTCCACGTTGGCAGCCAGAAAGAAATCCGTATTTCCCAAGCTGTTTCAAATAGCCATCAAAATTTGGGAACTATTTGGGTACAAAAATTCTGTATTCTAATGTTTGATAACTAGTAACACAAATTAACTGATGGGTTAGAAGGTGAGTTGATGGGGGAAGAGAGAATGAATGGAGAATTGTTTAGTTAGAAACCCTGAGTTCAAGATCTAGCCTTTTTATTTGTGTGTAACTTTGAGCAAGCAAGTCAAAAGCTGAATGAATCTATTTCCTTTTCTATCCAATATAGACGATATTGTCCTGCCAGGTAACATTGTAATTTTAGCCACTATTGCCACATTTACTTCCTAACCACCCCGCTTTTCTCCAGATTGGCACACCTTTAAGGCAATGTATGTAACATCTTCAGAATCCCTACTCTTTATAAATACTCCCCTCTTTTCTTCTCAGGACAACCAAGGAATGGTTTACTGTGTCCTTGGGCTTAAGAATATCACCTCAGCTCATGACTACACACCTCAGCATTGCCCAAACCCTCACACCATTCTGTTGCTGATACATAAACCAAAGAGGTATAGGATGTTATGCAAAGCACCACTGTGCTTTGTTCCTTGCAGTCCAAGTTTTCCATTTACAGAGGCTTGAGGGATAAATATACTTAAACAAAGACAAAATCCTAGTGATCACCTTGTCTCCAGATCTGCTGGGACAGAGCCCAAGGAATCACTTGAATTTTCAATAAGATGAATTTAAGTTTAACATAAAGATAAATGTCCTAGGAGGAAAGGTTATTTGTACTTAAAAAACAAATAAAGGATATGATACCCATTTCAGCGCTGTATTATAATTAATTTTTTCCTAGCATATGGATCAAGGATCCATATGCTAGGATCCTTGAAGGGTAGTGGTTAAAAACATGGATTTAGGGGCCAAGCAAGACTGGTTTATTGTCTTACAGAAGCATTCCATGTCTTACACTGTGGTTGGATACTAGAGACTGATCTACTGCACGTAATCTAAAATTAAATACAAAACACTTGGAGTATCAGTTGACACCTTTGATTCCCCAGCTATTGTCTTCTGTTGTTAGAGATGAGAAATTATTATAAAATTAGAGTACTAAAGAATTATACTGAAAAACAGGCTACCATCACATCAGCTAGTAAATATCCAGTTCTACAGAGGCAAAAAAAAAAAAATATTTATTTTAGTCTTTGCTGATACTTTTCTAAGCAAAGAGAAAAGGAAAAGGGGAAAAAACAAAATTTAAGAAGAAAAGAATAATAAAGACCTTCTCTGGGCAAATTGCTTAGCCTCTTCAAGTCTCATTTTCCTGTTTATAAGATGGGATATTATTGTCTACTTCACATGGCCACTGTGAACATTAAACAAATTAATATAAGGTTTGTGTCACATGATGGGCTTTCAATACCTGATCATCTTTACCAAGCCCCTTCTTTATATTTTAAGTTTTAGAAGTTGCCATAGAGATGCCTCTTTCAGTTGCTTGCCTGACTGGGGTTAATGTGGATTTTTCCCCCACCATGTACTTTTATAATGTACTCAGGTAAGAGTGTCACAGATGTTTTTCTAGATATATTTCTGTGTATTGACATTTATATCTTCCTCCTGTGTTTCTAACATCGAGAATAGTGGTTCCAAAAATATATGTAAAAAAATAGAGAGCAGAGCTTAAGGTCAAATATAATGTTAGTTAAACCTGAATTTATTATAAGCCACCTTCTCTACTCAAAAAGAGTAAGTTCTTGAATATCAGTTCAACAGCAAACATTATATTCAGACTTTAGTGTACGTAAGAATCTTGAGGACTATAAAGTGCAAATTCCCAGCCTTCCTAATAAAATGTTTCATTCTGTCTGGGGCAGAGTTCCAGGAATTCGCATTTTTGCAAGCCCCTCAGGTAGTCCTGGGATGATACTTTGAGAAAAATTTCTCTTTGATGTGCCAGGTCCTCTATTTAGGATTCATCTCAGAGTCCTGGTGTGCTAATAGTTCTCCAAACCTGGGATATATAATCAGATGATTAACACACTGCAATTAATACTAATGGAGTTGTATACTGAGTGTTGTGGAGAAATAGAAGCAAAAATGAAAAGCAAAAAAAAAAAAAAGGCTCCAGATCATAGACAACCTTTGAGAAATTATTATGCAAAATTTATTTTAGATAACTTGTAGTTTTCTTATTTCTCTCTCAAAACAACAGACATCATAAAACAAATGTCTATGGATTTCCAGAGTTATATCAATAAATCATTCCCAGCCATGTGCTAAGTTTTTTTAAACAGCTGCAAGTCTCCGTGCCAACAAGTAGAAAGCAGTACGGGATTTAGTACACGGGCTAAATATCTACTACGTAGCAGGCACTTTATCTAAATAAGATCAGTGTCTCACATTCTGTCAACCTGCAGCCATACTCCAAACTGCATGAAGAGTGAACAACCTAAAATATTGGTAAGTTCTAAGGAAGGTGCCAAGATTCTCCACTGCAGAGGTAAAGTATGTATTATATTATAATTGCTTATCTATTTTCTGTACTCCTCTGTAGATTATAAGTCCCTTGAGGGAAGATACTGTGTCTTGCCCACTGCTGTATCTTCAATACCTAGAACAGTGCCTAGCACAATAAATGGTTATAATGGATTAATGGAAAATACTTTTAATGGTTTATCCTGTGTAAACAATAAATTCCAAGTTCTTTAAGTACGATATACACACAGCTCTGGATTCCTCTCTCTAGCTTCATTTCTTATTCTTCTGCCTTTCGATTCAGCCTCAGATCTCTACATACTTCCTACTCTGTGTCAGCTGTGTGCCTTCATTGTCCCCTTTTCCTCTGCTTGAAAGGTCATTTCCTCACCTGGCTAATTCCTACACATCATTTCTGCCCTCTCCAACCTTTTTGTAACTTAAGAGCTCAGAAAATAAAAAGGCCCTAACCCTATGTTGAAAGAGTATAATAAATTTCTGTTGACAGTTCTTTTTTTGTTTGTTTGCTTTTTTTGTTTTTTTTTTTGAGATGGAGTTTTGCTCTGTCACCCAGGCTGGAGTGCAGTGGCCCAATCTCTGGTCGCCGCAATCTCTGCCTCGCAGGTTCAAGTGATTCTCCTGCCTCAGCCTCCTGAATAATTGGGATTACAGGTGCCTGTGACCACACCCAACTAATTTTTGTGTTTTGAGTAGAGATGGGGTTTCACCATGTTGGTCAAGCTGGTCTTGATCTCCTGATCTCATGATCTACCCCCCTCGGCCTCCCAAAGTGCTGGGATTACAGGCGTGAGCCACCGCACTGGTAGCTCTTTCTTATGACACAAGTTTCTCAACAGAGTACTTTCTTCTGAAAGCAGTATCAGTTTTCCATATTTAATCTCCACAAGAACCACTTTCAAAAAATAACAGTAACCTGGCACTTTAAAGAACTAAAAATAAAGAGAGTAAACAAACAAGACTTTTTTACCACCTCACACCAATCAGAATGGCTATTATTAAAAAGCAAAAAATAACAGATTCTGGTAAAGTTGTGGAGAAAGGAGATGCTTATACCCTGTTGGTGGGAGTATAAATTAATTCAACCATCAAAAGCAGTGTAGCAATTCCTCAAAGAGCTATAAACAGAATTGCTATTCTACTCAGCAATCCTATTACTGAGTATATACCCAAAGGAATACAAATCATTCTACCATAAGGACACATGGATGCATAGATTCATTGCAGCACTATTCACAATAGCAAATACATGGAATAAATCAAAATGCCCATCAACAACAGACTGGATAAAAAAAAAAATGTGGTGAATATATACCGCACAGCCATAAAAAAGAATGTTATCATGTCCTTTGCAAGAACATGGATGGAGCTGGAGGCCGTTATCCCTAGCAAACTAATGCAGACACAGACCAAATGCCACATGTTCTCACTTACAAGTGGGAGCTAAATGATGAGAACACAGGGACCCTATGAGGGGAACAACAGACACTGGGGCCTACTTGAGGATGGAAGGCAGGAAGAGGGAAAGGAACAGAAAAAATAACCACTGGGTACTAGGCCTAGTACCTGGGTGATGAAATAATCTGTACAACAAACTCCCATGACATGAGTTTAACTATTTAACAAAACTTGCACATGTACCCCTGAACCTAAAATAAAAGCTTAAAATATAGAAGTGAGTCAAATTAAATTATTACAATAATGAAACTTCTTTTTGTTTTTGAAGTTTTAAGACACAACAATTAGGAAGACTGGAGGCATCTTAGGTGGCAGACATAAACCTTTTATGTTAAATGTAAATAATTATATTAAGTGTAAATCACCCAAGTAAACTAACTAAAAGGCAGATATTGTCAGAGTAGATTAAAAAACATGATACAAGTATATGCTGTCTACCAGAAACTTCAAATATAACAATACATGCATAATGAAAGTAAAAGGAGGGGAAAAAATAAATCGTGTAAACATTAATCAAAAGAAAGTAGGAGTGACTATGTTACTATCAGATAAGAATACAGACTTCAGAGCCAAAAACAAAAACCAAATTACCATGTATTTAGACATTCCAGAGTCAAAATGTCATCAAAGGGCCAATTTACCAAGAAAATACAGCAATCCTAAGTGTACACGTACCAAATACAGATCCTCAAAATATGTCAGAGACTGATAGAACTGAAAGGAGAAATAGACAAATAATAAATCCATGCTTTATATAAAAATTTACTCAGATGGATCATGGACTTAAGTGTGAAGTGTAATACCATAATTTTTTTAAAGGAAAAAAATCCTGGAAGTTTAACTTTTAAATTATGCATAAACCCTTTATAGATAAAATTATGAATATTTAAAAACAGTAAAGAATAGAGACATCTGCTTATCACAGACAACAAAATATCAATTATCCTCAAATTACTATATGGCTTCAAATCAATCCCTCTCAAAATAAAAGAGAAATTATTATTTCTGTTTTTGTTTTTGTTGTGTTGCTGTTTAGAAACTAGAGGAAATAATTCTTGTTATTTAAGAATTATAAAGAACCAAGAATAGTGCAGATACTTAAAAGAAGAAAAAATAAGTGGTCCTATTAGATAGCAAAGTGTATTATGTGATTTTGACAAGAGAATGTGATTTTGTCTTAAGTGTGGATAAATTAGCCAATAAAATAGAATTGCACGTTCAGAAACAGAGCCACTTAAATTTGCTACATGAAGAAGCAGCATTGCCAATCAGTGAGGAAAGGTAAAACAGTTCCTTAAATTGTTTGACCATTGGCTACTAAAATGGAGGGTGGAATGGAAAATGGAGTTAGATTGCTAATATCTATATCAAATCAATTCCAGGGTAATTAAAGATTTGTCAATGATAAACTTTAAATTTTAGAATAAAATACAAATTAATATGTTTCTGTTCTTAGTGAAAAGAAAGATTTCATAATTAAGACGTCAAGCAAAAACTTCTGGGCACAATGGCTCATGCCTGTAATCCCAGCACTTTGGGAGACCAAGGCAGGTGGATCACTTGAGGCCAGGAGCTTGAGGCCAGCCTGGGCAACATGGTGAATCCCCGTCTCTACTAAAAATACAAAAATGAGCCAGGCGTGGTGGCATATTCCTGTAATCTCAGCTACTTGGAAGGCTGAAGCACAAGAATTGCTTGAACCAGGAGTTGGAAGTTGCACTGAGCCGAGATTGTGCCACTGCACTCCAGCCTGAGTGACAGAGTGAGACTGTCTCGAAAGCAGAAACGAACAAACAGAAAAATATTTCAGGATAATTGTTACCTAGAAAATAGGCATAACAATGAGTCACACAGATTCAAATGCCTTGGTAATGAACTAATTCTTTTTATTTTCAACTTTTATTTTAAATTCCAAGGTACATGTACAGGATGTGCAGGTTTTTTACATAGGTAAACAAGTGCTATGGTGGTTTGCCGCAAAGATCATCCCATCACATAGGTATTAAGCCCAGCATCTACTAGCTATTCTTCCTGATGCTCTCTCCCCCCTCACCCCCACCAACAGGCCCCAGTGTATGTGGTTTCCCCACGTGTCCATATTTTCTCATCATTTAGCTCCTACTTATAAATGAGAACATGTGGTATTTGGTTTTCTATTCCTGCAGTAGCTTGCTGAGGACAACAGCTTCTAGCTCCATCCATATCCCTGCAAAGGACATGATCTCACTCCTTTTAATGGTGCATAGTATTCTATGTTGTATATGTACCACATTTTCTTTATTCAATCTACCATTGATGGGCATTTGGATTGATTCCATGTCTTTGCTATTGTGACTAGTGCTGCCATGAACATACCTGTGTATGTATCTTTATAATAGAATAATTTATATTCCTTTGGGTATATACTCAGTAATGGAATTGCTAGGTCAAATGGCATTTCTTGTTCTAGGTCTTTAAGGTGTTGCCACACTGTCTTCCACAATGTTGAACTAATTTACACTCCCTCCAACAATGTAAAAGTGTTCCTTTTTCTCAGCAACCTCGTCAGCATCTGTTGTTTCTTGACTTTTTAATAACCACCATTCTGTCTGGCATAAGATGGCATCTCATTTTGGTTTTGATTTGCATTTCTTTAATAATCAGAGATGTTGAGCTTTTTTTCATGTTTGGCCCCATGAATGTCCTCTTTTGGGAGATGTCTGTTCATGTCCTTTGCCTACTTTTTAATGGGGTTGTATTTTTATTATAATTTTTTGTTTAAGTTCCCTGTACACCTTGGATATTAGACTTTTGTCAGATGGATAGATTACACAAATTTTCTTCCAAAAGTCCTTTGTCTAATTTTTAATAGGATTGTTTTTTTCTTGTAATTTTTTGTAAGTTCCTTGTAGACCTTGGATATTAGATCTTTGTCAGATGGATAGATTGCACAAATTTTCTCCCATTCTGTAGGTTGTCTGTTCACTCTGATGACAGTTTCTTTTGCTTGCAGACACTCTAGTTTAATTAGATCCCATTTGTCAATTTTTGCTTTTTTTGCCATTGCTTTTGGCATTTTCGTCATGAAATCTTTACCCATGCCTATGTCCAGAGTGGTATTACCTAGCTTTTCTTCTATGGTTTTTATAGTTTTGGGTTTTACATTTAAGTCTTTAATCCATCTTCATTTTTGTATATGATGTAAGGAGGGAGTCCAGTTTCAATCTTCTGCATATGGCTAACCAGTTCTCCCAGAACCATTTATTAAATAGGGGATCATTTTCTCATTGCTTTTGCCAGGTTTGTCAAAGATTAGATGGTTGTAGGAGGGTGGCCTTATTTCTGAGTTCTCTATTCAGTCCCATTGGTCTATGTGTCTGTTTTGTACCAGTACAATGGTGTCTTGGTTACTGTAGCCTTGTAGTATAGTTTGAAGTCAGGTAGCATGATACTTATAGCTTTGCTGTTCCTGTTTACAATTGTCTTGGCTATATGGGCTCTTACTCCATATGAATTTTAAAATGGATTTTTTTTTCTAATTCTGTCAAAAATGGCACTGGTAGTTTAATAGGAATAGCATTGATAAATTACTTTGGCAAGTATGGCCATTTTCATGATATTCTTTCTGTACATGAGCATGGAATGTTTTTCCATTTTTTTGTGTCCTGATTTCCTTGAGCAGTGGTTTGTAGTTCTTCTTGAATAGGACCTTCACTTCCTTGTTAACTGTATTCCAAGACATTTTATTGTCTTCGTGGCAATTGTGAATGGGAGTTCATTCATGATTTGGCTCTCTGCTTGTCTGTTGTTGGTGTATAGGAATGCTAATGATCTCTGCACTTCGATTTCATATCCTGAAATTTTGCTGAAGTTGTCTATCAGCTTAAGAAGCTTTTAGGCTGAGACAAAGAGTTTTCTAGATAGAGGATCATGTCATCTGCAAACCAAGATAATTTGACTTCTTCTATTTTCTTTTGAATACCCTTTATTTCTTTCTCTTGCTGACCCTAGCCAGAACATCCTACACTATGTTGCATAGGAATGGTGAGAGAAGGCATCCTTATCTTGTCCCAATTTTCAAGGGGAATGCTTCCAACTTTTCCCTATTCAGTTTAATATTGGCTGTGCATTTGTCATATATAGCTCTATTTTGAGGCATGGTCCTTCAATACCTAGTTCATTCAGGGTTTTTAACATAAACGGATGACTTTATGGGACAAACCACCCCAAAAAGCTTCTTGGTACTGCCAACACTCCCCCCAAACCTCTCCATGCTGCCCAACCTTCCCCCAAAACATTTTACATTTTAAGCCCTTATCTAAGTGCCATGGTGAAGCCAACAGACTTTACCTATCAAGTCCTGCTACAATAAACAAACCCCAATTACAAACCATCCAGATCACACAGAGGGAGATGGTGGGAAGCATAAACAAACTTTACCTAATCCGTCCTGTAAGTTCCTTCATCTAGCTGCTACCATAAACATCGCAAGGTGATATATGGCAAAGTTCACCAACAAATGACCCCAGGATCTCTCTCCCCAGTATAAACCCCTCATCTTGTAAGCTCAGGGCTGTCTCCCCTATCTGTAATGGAGGAGTCAGCAGGTTAAATAAAGGCTTGCCTGAACTTGGGTCTCTCTCTCTCTCGTCCTTTCTCTTGGCTGACCTTACAATGACAAATTTTATTGAAGGTCTTTTCTGCATCTATTGAGATAATTATGTGGTTTTTGTTGTTAATTCTGTTTATGTGATGAATTATCTTTATTAATTTGCATATGTTGAACCAACCTTGCATTCCAGGGATGAAGCCAACTTGATTGTGGTGGATAAGCTGTTTGATGTGCTGCTGGATTCGGTTTGCTAGTATTTTGTTGAGGATTTTTGCATCAATGTTTGTCAGGGATACTGGCCTGAAGTTTTCTTTTTCTGTTGTATCTCTTCCAGGTTTTGGTGTCAGGATGATGCTGGCCTCATAAAATGAGTTAGGGAGGAGTGCTTCATTTTCCAATATTTGGAATAGTTGCAGTAGAAATGGTACTGGCTCTTCTTTGTACCTCTGGTAGAATTCAACTGTAAATCCATCTGGTCCTGGGTTTTTTTTGGTTGGTAGAATATTTATTACTGCCTCAATTTCAGAACTCATCACTGGCCTATTCAGGAATTCAAATTCTTCTTGGTTCAGTCTTGAGAGGGTGTATGTGTCCAGGAATTTATCCATTTATTTTAGATTTTCTAGTGTTGGTACATATAGGTGTTTATAGTGTTCTCTGATGGTTGTTTGTATTTCTGTGGGGTCACTGGTGATATCCGCCTTGTATCTGATTGTATCTACTTGATTCTTCTCTTTTTTCCTTATTAGTCTATCTAGTGGTCTTTTTTCTCATTTTTTGCAAAAAACTAGCTCCTGGATTCACTGATTTTTAAGGGTTTTTCTTGGCTCTATCTCCTCCAGTATCACTCTGATCCTGATTATTTCTCATCTTCTGCTATCTTTGAGGTTTGTTTGCTCTTGGTTCCCTGGTTCTTTTAGTTAAGATGTTAGGTTATTGATTTGAGATCTTTCTAGCTTTTTGATGTGGGCATTTAGTGCTATAAATTTCCTTCTTAACAGTGCTTTAGTCGTATCCCAGAGATACTGGTACATTGTCTCTTTGTTCTCATTAGTTTAAATAAACTTCTTGATTTCTACCTTAATTTCATTATTTTCCCAGGAGTCCTTCAGGAGCAGATTGCTCAATTTCCATGTAGTTTTGTGGTTTTGAGTGAATTTCTTAATTTGGAGTTCTATTTTGATTGTGCTGTGGTCTGAGGGATTGTTATGATTTCAGTTCTTTTGCATTTGCTGAGGAGTGTTTTACTTCTGATTATGTGACCAATTTTGGAGTAAGTGCCATTTGGCCAAGAGAAGAATGTATATTTTGTTGTTTGGGGGTGGACAGTTCTGCAGATATTTATCACGTCTGCTTGATCCAGAGTTCAGTTCAGGTCCTGAATATCTTTGTTAATTTTCTGTCTCAATGATCTGTCTGGTATTGTCAGTGGGGTGTTATTATGTGGGAGTCTAAGTCTCTTTGTAGGTCTCTAAGAACTTGCTTTATGAATCTGGGTGCTCCTTTATTGGGTCCTTATTTACTTAGGATAGTTAGCTGTTCTTGCTGAATTGAGCCCTTTACCATTATGTAATGCCCTTCTTTGTCTTTTTTGATCTTTATTGGTTTAAGTCTGTTTTGTCAGAAACTAGGATTGTGACTCCTTTTTCTTCTGCTTTCCATTTGCTGGGTAAATTTTCCTGCATCCCTTTATTATGTGGGTCTTTGCACATGAAATGGGTTTCTTGAAGACAGCATACCAATGGGTCCTGGCTCTTAATCCAGCTTGCCATTCTGTAATGTTTAATTAGGATATTTAGTCCATTTACATTTAAGATTAATAGTGTTACATGTGAATTTGATCCTGTCATTATCATGCTAGCTGGTTATTTTTCAGACTTGTTTATGTGGTTTCTTCACAGTATCACTGGTCTCTGTACTTCAGTGTGTTTTTGTAGTGGCTGGTAATGGTTTTTCCTTTTCATATTTAGTGCTTCCTTCAGGAGCTCTCACAAGACAGACCCAGTGGTGACAAATTCCTTCAGCATTTGCTTATCTGAAAGGATCATATTTCTCCTTCACTTATGATGCTGTTTGGCCAGATATAAAATTCTGGGTTAGAAATTCTCTTCCCTAAGACTGTTGAATATTGGCCCCCACTCTCTTCTGGCTTGTAGGGTTTTCACTGAGAGGTCCACTGTTAATCTGATGGGTTTCCCTTTGTAGGTGACCTGGCCTTTCTCTCTTGCTGCCTTTAACATTTTTTTTTTTGAACAGTAATCCAGGTTTATAATCACTTTCTTCATTCAAACAAGGAAAAACTAATACAATGAGAAAACTAGATCCCATCATAGAACCTGCTGGCCTAGCCCTAAAGGAAGGCAACCTGACACATTTTGGTAGAGAAACAAAAAAACAGTGGGTTTCCTGTTGGAGAAAAAAAAAAATGCAAAGGGAAGAAGACAAGAGTGGAAAGAATTTATTTTTGCTAACTAATGAAAAGATGCAATTCATGAGCTATCTGCATGTGACACTTTTTGTCCACCCTCGCTCAGTGGATCCTGGGTCAGTGCGCAGCAGGCAATAAGGACTCGCGCAAGGAGGAAGAGAATTCATGTTTACTGCACACCAGGGCACTCTGTTAAGTTAAGAGCCTGGGCTTTTACTCCCACACATTTTCATTGTTTTTTTTTTTGTTTTAAATTATACTTTAAGTTCTAGGGTAATGTGCATAAATGTGCAGCTTTGTGGTACATATGTATACTTGTGCCTATGTTGGTGTGCTGCACCCATCAAACTTCGTAGGCACCCATCAAGTCATCATTTACATCAGGTATACCCCCAATGCAATCCCTCCCCCCTCCCCCCTCCCCATGATAGGCCCGTCGTGCTGATGTTCCCTGCCCAAGGTCCAGGTGATCTCATTGTCAGTTCCCACCTCATGAGTGAGAACAGCAGGTTTGGTTTTCTGTTCTTGCGATAGTTTGCTGAGAATGATGGTTTCCAGCTGGCATCCAGTCCCTACAAAGGACACAAACTTCATCCTTTTTTATGGCGCATAGTATTCCATGGTGTGTATGTGCAACATTTTCTTAATTCAGTCTTGCGCTGATGCGACATGTGGGTTGATTCCGAGTCTTTGCTGTTGTGAATAGTGCTGCAAATGAACATATGTTTCGTGCAGTGTGTCTTATAGCAGCCATGATTTGTAGATCCTTTGGGTATATGACCCAGTAATGGATGCTGGGTCGTATGGTTACTTCTAGTTCTAGGATCCTTGAGCGAATTTGCCATACTGTTTTCCATATGGTTGAACTAGTTTACAATCCCACCAACAGTGTAAAGTGTTCCTATTTCTCCACATCCTCTCCAGCCCTGTTTGTTTTCCTGGACTTTTTAATGAGTTGCCATTCTAAGCTGGTGTGAGATGGTATCTCATTGTGGTTTTTGATTTGCATTTCTCTGATGGCCAGTGAGCTGAGCATTTTTTCATGTGTCTGTGGCTGTATGAATGTGTTCTTTTGAGAAATGTCCTGTTCATATCCTTTGCCCACTTTTTCGATGGGGTTGTTGGTTTTTTTCTTGTAAAATTTGTTTGAGTTCTTTGTAGGTCTATATTGGCCCTCTGTCAGATGAGTAAGATGCAAAAATGTTCTCCCATTCTGTAGGTGGCCTGTTCACTCTGATTGTAGTTTCTTTTGCTGCTGCAGAAGCTCTTTAGTTTCATTAGATCCCATTTGTCAATTTTGGCGTTTGCTTGCCATTGCTTGTGTTTTAACGAATGACAGTCCTTGCCCATGCTTACGGCGTGAAGTATGTCCCTACGGTTTTCTTCTAGGGGTTTTTATGGTATTAGGGTCTAACATTTAAGTCTCTAATCCATCTTGAATTAATTTTCGTATAAGGAGTAAGGAAATGATCCAGTTTCAGCTTTCTACTTATGGCTAGCCAATTTCCCAGCACCATTTATTAAATAGGGAATCATTTTCCCCCTTCTTTTCTTGGTTTTTCTCAGGTTTATCAAGAGATCAGATGGCATGAGATGGCGGGGGCACTGTAGATGTGTGGTATTATTTCTGAGGACTCTGTTCTGCTTCCATTGGGCTATAATCTCTGTTTTGGTACCAAGTACCATGCTGTTGTTGTTACTGTAGCCTTGTAGTATAGTGTGAAGTAGGTAGGCATGATGCCTCAGCTTTGTTCTTTGACTTAGGATTGTGCTTGGCAAGACGGGCTCTTTTTTGGTTCCATATGAACTGTTAAGCATTTTTCTCCAATTCTGTGGAAGAAACTCATTGGTACGCTTGATGGGGATGCATTGAATCTATAAATTACCTTGGGCAGTAGTGGCCATTTTCACAAATTGATTCTTCCTATCCATGAGCAATGGTATGTGCTTCTCATTTGTTTGTGTCCTTTTATTTCACTGAGCTAGTGGTTTGTAGTTCTCTTTGAGAGAGGTCGCCTTGCGACATCCTCTGGGTAAGTTGATTCCTTGGCGGCGTTTAGGCAGTGGGGTTCTTTCAGAATCTGATGATTATGTGTCTTGAGGTTGATCTTCTTTCTCATGGAGTATCTTACTAGGATTCTCTGCATTTCCTGAATTTGAATGCTGTCCTGTCTTACTAGGTTGGGAAGATCTCTTGTATGAAATCCTAAAGTATGATTTGTAACTTGGTTCTGTCCTATCCGTCTCTTTCATGTACCCCAATTAGTCATAGGTTCAGTCTTTTTACATAGTCCCATATTTCTTGGAGATTTTGTTTGTTCCTTTTAATTCTTTTTTCTCTATTATTGCCTACCTGTCTTTTTTCAGAAAGACAGTCTTCAAGCTCTGATATTCTTTCTTCTGCATGGCCTATTCTGCTATTGATACTTGTGATTGCATTGTGAAATTCTCATCTTGTGTTTTTCAGCTCCATTAGGTTAGTTATGCTCCTTTCTAAATTGGCTATTCTAGTTATCAACATCGATACTGTTTTATCATGATTTTTTGTTTATTTGCTTTGGGATAGAACATGCTCCTTTAGCTCACTGAAGTTTGTTATTACCCACGTTCAGAAGCCTACTTCTGTCAATTCAGCCATCTCAGACTCAGCCCAGTTCTGTGCCCTTGCTGGAGAGGTGTTGCAGTCACTTAGAGGAGAAGAGGCACTATGGCTTTTGAGTTTTCATCATTTTGCACTGATTCTTTCTCATCTTTGTGGGCTTATCCTCCTTTGGTCTTTGAGGTTGCTGACCTCAGAATGGGTTTTTTGGGGTCTTATTGTTGATATTTTGTTGTTGATTTTTTTTTTTTTTTTTTTTTTTTTTTTTTCTTTAACAGACAGGCCACTGACTGTTAGCAACTGTAGGGCTGCTGCAGATTGCCAGGGGTCCACTCCAGACCCTAGTCACCTTGGTCCCTCCCACATCTGGAGATATCACCAGTGAAGACTGTGAAACAGCAAAGGTAGCAGCCTGCTCCTTCCTCTGGAAGCTCTGTCCCAGAGGGGCACAGACCTGATGCCAGTCCGAATGTTCCTGTAGGTGTCTGGAGACCCCTGTTGGGAGGTTTCACCCAGCCAGGAGGAATGGGACCAGGGACTCACTTAAAGAAGTAGTCTGACTGCCTCTTGGCAGAGCAAGTGCACTGTGCCAGGGGAAACACCCCTCATCCAAACTATCCCGATTCTCCAGAGCCAGCAGGCAGGAAAGATAAGTCAGCGGAACTGCAGATACAGTGACTGCCCCTCTTCCCAGTGGCTCCACCCTAGGGAGAGATCAGAGATCTCTTTGTATAACCCTGGCTGGTGTTGCTGAAATTCCCACAGGGAGGCCCTACCCAGTGATGAGGGATGGATCAGGGTCCCACTTAAAGAAGCAGTCTGGCCATGATCTGCTGCCTTGTGGAAGACTGCTGTTCTGGACTGCCCAGACTTCCCAGAGCCAGCAGGCTACAACAGCTGACTGGAATTGCAGAGATGGTGGCTGACTATCCCCCAAGAACTTGGTGTGTCTCAGGCAGTCTTCAGCCTGCTGCTCCTAGACAGCTGGAATTCCAAGCAAATGGGTCTTAACTTGTGAGGTGCCATGGGAGTGGGGCCCGCAGAACAATGCCACTTGACTCCCTGAATAAAGACCCCTTCCTAGGGGAATAAAATCAGATCTCCTGCTTTGCCAGAATTCCCAGGGCCAGAATACGCCTAACAACTCCTGGGTTTCTGTGTGTGCTGGAGTGGCCACCCTGCACCCCACCAAGACTTCGCACATCTCTGTGCTTTGGACCCAAAACCCTTGTGGCATGGGCTCACAAGGGGCTCTCCTGATCCATGGGTTTCAGAGATCCATGGGAAAAGCGTGGTTTCCTGGCCAGGGTCACACAATACTCACTGCCTGTCTTGGCTGAGGGCGGGGGCTCTTCTGATTCCGAGCTGCTCTCAGGTGGGCCATCACCCCACCCTACTTTTCCTCACTCTCTGTGGGTTGAGTAGTCCACCTAGTCAGTCCCAATGCAAGAATCTGGATATCTCAGTTGAAGATACGGAATTAACTCACCATTTTCATTCTCCATGAGAACCATGGACTGTATCTGTTTCCAAATTGGCCATCTTGGTCAGAATGTACTAATTCTTAAATTGGGTAGGTGGATCATGAGACGTCCTTATTTCTCTGCTTTTTACCATATTTTTATTCTATATATTTCTTTGTGATTAAATACTACAAAGTAGTTTTTCGTGGATCTAGAACCAGAATGCAGAAAAGTAAAAAAAAAAAAAAAAACTCATATCTTTGAAACCAAAGAAAAGTCATTTAAAATCTCCCAAATAAATGAACAGAGGGGAATAAAGCTAAGAACTAAGAATTGCCCTCCAAACATTATGGTTTCTTATTCTGGGTGGGTGGGAAGGAGTGCTCTCAGTGGTAAGCAATATTCATAATGGGTGGCCCCTTCCTCCTCAAGTCAGAAACCACTGAAAGAGTTTTTTTGTTGTTGTTTTTTTGTTTTAATCAGGAGGATAAAAGTAATTAAGAAAAGACAAAAGTAGGAGGTGTTGTGACAAAGGCCTCCACCAGCAATATAGTTAAACTTCCTGGATGATGTGGAGAAAATTCATCACTGCATCCTGGCTCCTGCATATGTAAAACAGAAATGATAATATATACTGCTATGGAATGAATCTTTATGTCCCCCTAACTTCATATGTTGAAACTCCACTCCCCAATGTAATGATATTAGGATGTGGGACCTTTGGGAATTGACTGGGTCGTAAGGGTGGAATCCTCATGAATGGGATTAGTACCCTATTAAAAGAGGCCCCCAGACACCATCCTCACCTCCTCTACAATGAGCAGACACAGTGAGAAGACAGACCTCTGTGAACCAAGGAACAGGTCCCTCATCAGACACTGACTCTGTCAGTGCCTTGGTCTGGGATTTCTCAGCTTTGAGAACTATGAGAAATGAATATCTGTTACTCATAAGCACCTATTTTATGGTATTCTGATATAGCAGCATGAACAGAATAAGACATTTACCTTCTAAGACTATTTGAGGGATTGGAGATAATGTAAATTACAAACATATTACAGTTGTCTAAAAATAGCTGATTCTCATCAATTGGTAGCTTGGCTTGTTATTCTAGGACTTGACTTCACCTTCTGATTTTAAGATAAACATAAATTTATTCATGCATTCCACAAATATGTAATCATACTGTTTTCTTATGTGTTAGAAATACAGAGTGAGAGAGAAAGGCAGGGGTTGGAAAGAACTCAATTACACCAGATTATAGGGTCTGGCATCAGTAGACAATTATAGATACAAGGAAATGTAGTGAGGTATGAGTGATATAGTTTGGATGTCCCCTCCCAAACTCATATTGAGAGTTAATCTCCATTGTTGGAGGTGGGGTCTTGTGGGAAGTGACTGGATCACGGGGCAGATTTTCATCAATGGTTTAGCACCATCCCCTTGGTGCTGTCCTTTCAATAGCGAGTGAGATCTTGTGAGATCTGGTTGTTGAAAAGTATGTGGCACCTGAAGCCAAATAGATGCCTGGCATGATGCATCCCATGCAGCCTTCAGAACCATGAGCCAATTAAACCTCTTTTCTTTATAAATTGCCCAGTCTCAAGTATTTTGTTATAGCAATGCAAGAATGGCCTAACACAGCACTCTTGCAGAAGTTCTCTACAGAGCATTTTTGAGTAAAATTGTAGGAAAGACTTCAATAATGAGAAGGTTTATGAACTGAGCCCTAAAAGTTCAATAAATGGTCACCAGCTAGATACGGCTGAGGATGGTGCTATGAGCTGAGAAAACAGAGGGAGCAAAGGCACAGAGGCATTCAACAGCATGGTGTAGTCAGGGAGCTACAGTGGTTCAGAATGACTAAATTACAGCATGCTGTGTGTGTTAAGGTCAACGGCTAGAGAGGCAGAGAGAGACCAGATAGTGTAAACCATATTAAAACTTTGGAGTTTATCCAGTAGTTCAGAGGCTTCCACAGTGGGTGTATCCTCCCCCAGGGCTGTAGTATACAGTGCTGAAATGTTGGAAGTAAATATTTAAATGTCTAATTACATTATAGTAATACCATCATTTTTATTTATGTGTATCTTATATTTGTGTGGTAATACATGTCGACAGTTATTAAGGGAAGATGTGTGTGTGTATGTATATATATACACACACACACATATATATATACACATACACACACATATGGGCATATGTTGATGTTTTTTCTTTATTGAAGAGGTACATTATGTATCTACACAATTTGAAGACAACTACTAAATTATTAAGCAGGGCCACAGAGTAATAAGATTTTGTATTAAAAAGCTTTCATGGTAGGGGGAGATGGGCAGCATAGAGTATAGGTTAGAGAAGGAAGTACAGGATGCTATCCTAATTGTCCAGGCTGAGATGATAAGGATCTGAACTATGGCAGTAGATTTAGAGCTGAAGAGAAAGGCAAGGCCTGTTCTTGGAGGAGCTTACACAAAAATAATCAACAGGATTTAGTCACTTATGAAATCAAAGTGAGAAGAGGCAGGCACCTTGAAATGACTCCTGAATTCCTGAGTTGATGGCTGGATGGCAGTGCCAACCAGAACGGTTGGAGCTTAGGAATGGAGGTTTGGTGGCAAAGGTAATGAGCTCCTCTTTTGGCATGTTTCATTATAAAATTCTTTTGTGAAAATTAAATGGGGATGTTTAAGAGATAGTTGAGTAGATGGGTTTTAAAGTTCTGAAAAGAGGTTTGGCCTGGGCCTCAGTATGCATGGGAGTTAAGGGCTTAGAATCAAAAGTTCATATGAATGAATAAGAGTGGTCAGAGAGTGAAATGACTAAGAAAAGAGGTCAAAGTTAAGGAAACTGCAGTATTTAAAGGAAAGGAATAGGAAGAAAATGCAGAAAAAGAAACTCAAAAGAAGGGTTGGAGTGGTAAGAAGAATATGAACAGAGATACGAGCCATGGAAGCCCAGGTAAGGGAGAGTTTCTTGAAGAAAATTGATATGTTTAATTGCCTTGGGTAAACAGCATTCCCTTGTTTATTTTCCTGTCAACACTTTCAGGTATTCACCAAGCACCTGCAGTTAGACAAATTGCATTAATTTTAACATCACAGGTTATGAAAAGTCTATAATTTAGAATAAAGTATCTGTGAATATTATTCTGTACTTAAACACTTTGGTCTGTCACTTAAATACCTGAGGTCAGCACTGGTTTTGTGTGTGTGTGTGTTGTTGTTGTTTTGTTTTTTGAGACGGAGTCTCGCTGTTGCCAGGCTGGAGTGCAGTGGCGCGGTCTCGGCTCATTGCAACCTCTGCCTCCTGGGTTCAAGCGATTCTCCTGCCTCAGCCTCCTGAGTACCTGGGACTACAGGCACAGGCCACCACACCTGGCTAATTTTTGTATTTTTAGTAGAGATAGGGTTTCACCATGTTGGCCAGGCTGGTCTCAATCTCTTGACCTAATGATCTGCCCACCTTGGCCTCCCAAAGCTCTGCGATTACAGGTGTGAGCCACTGTACCCGGCCTGAGGTCAGCACTGTTAACCCAGCACCTAATATATAATAAATTAAGAGTGACAAGAGAGGTGTATTTTGGATGATTAAAAACACTAATGCTGATGGCGGGCCAGATGTTAAACAATCAGCTTAATCTTTTCCATTTTGGTAAATGATTTCATGTCTATGATATGAATCATTGACAGCATTGTAACACCAAGGACTCACCCTGATTTGTAGCATATGTTCTATATGTGGCATTAGGCATACTTCTTGCTAGCAAAAGATGATTTTAACAAAAATACACCTCAATTGATTTCATCCTTTTGTAAGAGAAGAGTCGCAGAGTCCTTCAAAACTTACCTAAGTGTATACCTTGGTTTAGTTATCTTAATCATGTATTTTAAAGTTTAGACCAGGTGTATAAGCCAGAAGTCAAGAGCCCTGTAAATCAGCCCTCACCCTGTGTCACCCAAGAAAGCATACAAGATTACGAACAAGGAATCAAAGACAATTTGTACATACACATATGTACACCCCACCCACCTTGTAATGCAAACATTATGAGTAATAAGCCAAAAAAGACTGGGTGCAATGGCTCACAGCTATAATCCCAGCACCCTGGAAGGTCGAGGTGAGTGGATCACTTGAGGTCAGGAGTTTGAGATCAGCCTGGCCAACATGGTAAAACCCTGTCTCTACCAAAAATACAAAAATTAGCCAGGTGTGGTAGCATGCCCTGTAATCCCAGCTACTCAGGAGACTGAGGCAGAAGAATTACTTGAACCCAAGATGCAGAGGTTGCAGTGAACCGAGATGGTGCCACTGCACTCCAGCCTGGGTGACAGAGCAAGACTCTGTCTCAAAAAAAAAAATAAAATAAAATAAAGCAACTTCCTATCTGAGATGGTAAGCTCATCTCACTTAAGCAGAAATCACTGTCATTGAATGGCATTAAACAGTTATCAACTGCTGATTCTTTCCCTGGCAAATCTCTTAAGTGTCCCTTTAAATTAAGACCATTTAATTTAGCAAAAGCTCATTTTGACTAGAGAGTTATTTTTCATTTGACAAAACTAAGTGTTCTCTACAGAGGTCGACAATAACTTCATTTGAGTGTAAATCTTACTTTTATTTCCATGCTCTAAAAATCTTCACACTGAAAAAGTACCTTAAGATCTCAGTACTAAAATGCATGAGGGAAGCAATTACGTCTGTGTTGTTTATGGCTGTTTCCCCAGCATTTAACCTAACACTTATTAGAAATGTAATCTTCAGTGGAGCACAATCTTAAATTTTGCAAAGGCTACTGAGGAACAATTTTTCCTAGCACAGACAGACCAATAGGATATTTTATAAGTACCAGTGTTTGTGTATTTAATTTGTGTATTTAGTTTGTGTATTTTGCTTTTTAATAAGTACCAGTGTTTGTGTATTTACCACTGCCCTAGAAAGAGCCAAAGCAGCCCTCCTCCCAGAAAATCTACTCATAGTGATATGGTTAATTATCTCCAAAGATGGTCACCAGCAATTCCACCAGTTCTTTTAGTTACAGGCCACTCCTCCCATCAAGAGGTAAAGATTATTTCCCCTCCTTTGAATCTGGCCTTGTGATTTGCTTCGACCAACAGGATGCAATGGCAGGGACTTGTATGAGTTCGGGGTCTAGACATTGAGAGGACTGGTAGTATCTACTTCTGCTCTCTGGGAGTTCAACTGTCATGCTATGAGGAAGAGAGAGGCCATGGAGAAAGGGGCCATGTGGAGAAACCGTGGAGAGAGAGGACACATGAAATCCTGGAGGATAAATCAATCAGTTTAGCTGACAGTCAGCTTCAAGCCCTCAGACATGTGAGAAAGGCCACCTTGCATGCTTAATTCCAGCCCAGTTCCCAGGTCAAGGCAGTCAACTGAGTGACCAGAGCAGAAGGACCACCCAGGCAATTCACAGAATGGTGACAGATAATAAACCATTGTCATTTTCAGCCTTTGTTATGAGTAGTTTGTTACATAGCAAGATATACCTAAAATAAATGACATCACAGTTCTCTCCTTCTATGTCACCATTAGCATCTTATTTTCATTCTTTTTGATATTATTCTCATAGGAATTCTAGCCTGTTTGCTTTAGTTGTAGTGTTGAAACCAGTTTCAAGAATGAAGAACTACATTTGAAAAATGCTGGTTTTCAAAACTTTCCAATGGGTGCAGTGCCAGATAACATGACTTTTATTATAATGGAAACAGTTTGTCTCTAAAGTGTTTATAATCAGATTCACTGTGCTTGAAATATGCAAATACACAGAACTTTTCCTCTTAAAATTCTGCTGATAGTTAAGTAGTAAGTACAAGAGCAAGGCCCAAATTTAATGTAGCCTGCCCTACCACACGCACCTAAAAATATTGAGGTCTAAGCTGATCCATGTTAAACATTTCTAAATATTAATTTTTTCTAATTAATTTTCTAATTTAATTTCTAATCAAAATGATTTCTTACTGTATCATTCTAAATTTTAGCAGTTGATGCTTTAACATTACTGAGGTAGATACACTCATCAAAAAAGTCTCTGGTGATATCATTTTTTCTCAGTGGCATTTCAAAATAACATGGTACAATGAGGTAAAAATGATATGGCTGTGTCCTCACCCAAATCTCATCTGGAATTGTAGCTCCCATATTTCTCACATGTCAGGGGAGGGACCTACTGGGAGGTAATTGAATCATGGGGGTGGGACTTTCCTATGCTATTCTTTTGATAGTGACTAAGTCTCACAAGATCTGATGGTTTTATAAAGGGAGTTCCCCTACACAAGCTCTCTTGCCTGTCACCATGTAAGATGGGCCTTTGCTTTCCTTTGCCTTCTGCCATGACTGGAAGACCTCCCCAGCAATGTGGAACTGTGAATCCATTAAAACTCTTTCCTTCATAAATTACCCAGTCTCAGGTATGTCTTTATTACCAGCACGAGAACAGACTAATTCACTCCCTATAAAATCTCCCAACAAACACTAAGTATGATCCTTTCGTTTCATGACTCCTGTCATGATGTAATCATCACCACTGTCTTCAAGACTGAGGTTCAGCCTGAAGTCTTCCCAAAGAGAACATAGAGAACATGATCTTCTCTTGAAATTGTTGGCTATTCCACTGACATAATCTTTTACATGTTAAGATTACTTATACAATGGGTGAAATGCTAAGTTAGACCTCCCAGTACTCTGTGAAAGCAGCAGTACCTCCAGAAATGCACCTTAGCCTGCACTTGGAAAGCTCATCCCTGTGAACCATACTGTATGATTAAACCCAACTGCAAGAACTCACATTGACCTTGCTTATAACAAAGCTCAAAGTAGACATATTCAAATGTCCTTCCAGGAGAGTCTAAATAGTACTTTTTTTTTTTCTTAACATAGTTAGATAGTCTGTCTCTATGCTGAAATCTTCAACATGTAGACGTCCTTTATCCCTTCTTTAATAAACTATTGTTTCTGAAGTTGTCAAACTTTAGGTACTTACATGTCTGTTTCAACTAATTGCTGGTAGAAGACAGTGACATAATTTTGCTCATTTTATCATTTACTTCGCTTCTTCTTATTCTTCTACTCTTAGAGACATGATGGTAGCTGGTTCTCCCTGGAATTCTCTTCCAAGCTCCCTACTCTTCTCACTTTATGCCAAAGGAAGCAAAACCATCTACCTACATCTGCAAGTCACATCAAGCCAGTAGGGACCCATTTCTAAAACTTCCCTGGGCAATCGCATACATAATCACAACTTCTACTGATGACTCCCAAATCTAAATTTCAGGCTCAGACCCTCCTTTGAAATTCCAGCTTCAAATAACCACCTGTGTTCTGTACATGACACCTTCATATTCCACAGCTGCTTTCAAGTCCACCTGACCTTTCTCCTCCCATTCTTACTCTAATAAGAGTCTTGTTAGTGGAATGATCACCTACCCTGACACCTGAGATGTTTAGCCCCTTCTCCCTTACACTCTACAGTCAGTCCAAGCCATTTACTATCAATTCTGTCTCCAAACATATCCTTTGAACCTGTCCATTTCCTCTCTCTTACCTCACTGATGCATCATTTCTTATCTGGACTCTTACACCCACATTGCAACTGTTCTCCTTGCCTACAGCCTTGCCTCCTCTCCAATTCATTCCTTGTATAGTAGCCAAAGTGATCTCCCTGGAACTAACCCTGAGTGGCAGCAGAGTGAAGTGGTTAAAGATGTGGACTCCAGAGCCTAGGTTAAATCCTGATTCCATCACTCACTAGTTTTGTCATCTTGGGAGTGTTGCTTAACTTTTCTGTTTTGTATTCCTTAGAATTAAATTGGAATAAAAATAGTATCTACTTTGCCTGTTGGTTATGAGGATGAAATGAGTTAACATTGGTAAAGCTCTTAGAACAGGGCCTGGAATATAGAAAGTACAATACTGTATAAGTGGGTGTTAAATAATTGGATGATAATCTATCTGCTTAAGACCTTTTTCTGGAGGAAAATGTTTACTCAGGGAAAGTAACCCTCCATAATCCAGCACCTGCTTACCTGTCTAGTCCAACTCAGTTTATCCCACATAAGGGCAGAGCTATAGGCACAGAAAACTATTGGCAGATCCCTGATCCTGTCCTGCCATTACATTTCCCCATGCCCTTCTCTCTGGAATGCCCTTCTCTCTGGAATATGAAGTGAACTCCCACCAATCATTCAAGCATTAAAGATTGAGTATCTTCTTCCTTTTAAGCCAAGCCAAGTTACTCGCTTCCTTTATGGTGCTGTCATAGAATCTGGCAGATAGCTCTATTATTCCATTTACCACACTGCCTTGCAATATTTCTAACAAGCCTACTTCCCCTATTAGGCATGCTTTTTGAGGCCAGTGACTGTGTCCTATATCCTTATCTCTTTGATACATAGCATAATAACTAGCATGGAATACAGGATACAACAAATATTTCTATTTCATTATCCTCTATGTGTTTTCTTTCCTCTGTCAATAATATTAGTGGTGATATCATGCTGCTTTAATATACATAGAATACTTTAAAACATATCCCTTTTTTGATCCATAGAATAAAAGACAGAAAAATAATTATTCTCACATGTGAAAGAACTGAGGTTTCAAAAATCAAGTGGTTTCCCTAGGATCATGCAGACATTATTCAAACCAGAAATCGTAGTTCTAGATCCTACAAATTATTTTTCCATTTTACAATTATATACCCTCCCTTGAAGGTGACTGTTTTGTATTAAACTCTGGGAAATTAATGATTCTGCTCTGTACACCTTCTTCAGAAAGCACCTCTGCTTTAATGTCTGAGTCATACTTCCCCATTTAAAAAAAAAAAAAAAACTAAAAAACTAAATCATCTTGTTTTAATCAACAAGAATAGTATTGCTCCTGGCCAAATGCATTCATTACTTACAAATATGCCTTATAAGCTCCCAGACAGGTGTCTTTTAAAAATATGTTGTGTTCCCAGTGGGGTTTGACCAAAATCCTTGGTTGCTCTTCAAGGGCACCAAGTCCTTGTAGTCAGAAAAGGGAGCCTTGTCTGCAAAGTCATTTCGTATTTTACAGGCCTAGCCAGGAATAGTCACAAAAGAGAAGCACCTGGTCAGGCATGGTGATCGTTCACAAGATCTAAACAAGGAAGATCTTTCTTTAAAAATAGTTTTTGGAGACACCTGAAGATTAGGCTGTGAGCCAGTGTCACTGGTAAATGATAGTCTGGTGTTTACATTTTCACCAGGGATTGTTTCTCCTGACACTACAAATAAAATGAGGCAGCTAGACTCTTGGAGCCTGTAATTTTTGGGGGAGAGCTGTGTGTTTAAAACGTAAACAAAAGGACTAGGCTGTCTTTCTAAGGAGTTTAAGAAAAGCTGAAATTTAACCTGCAAGCACACTTCTATTCTGCTTGACACTTCTGTTCTGCAAGGCAAGCTTTATACTAAAGCTCTAAAATGAGTTTTTTCTTACCTCAAAAGTCCTCCCAAATCCAGGTGTGTGGCAAATGCTAACTGCTACAGAGAAAACAAGCCTCTGGCTCCTGGGAAGGACAGGCTGTGTTGCCAAACACAGACCCTTTGGGGTTTGAAATCTCGACAGGGCCCAAACAAAGCTTCTTGTTGTGTCTCCTCTGTTATAGACTGTAGCATTTAACTTTTTGTAACATGAAAAGATGTCTACTTTCTTTTATCTTTATTTTGGGAGGATATCTACCCTATGAGAGACTATTTGAAATAAGAATCTAATGTAATTACTGTAAGAAATCCATGAATATCCAGTCAGATCACCTGGTTACATTTATTCACTCCATTGAAGACACAAAATAATGTAAACAGATTCCCTTTTTTCTGTGACATTCCCCAAGAAACTAAGCACTGCTTTCTCTTTATAAGAACCATTGACTGAAACAACATTCTGATTCAATATTTGACTCATAACAGCTGTGAAAGCACAATTTTCTATTGATAGCTTAAATCCCATCTCACCTTGAGAATCTTAGTTATAGGCAGGCTAGAAAACACATATAACCATATACCCTAAACACGTAGTTTACAAACAACATTCCATCTTAAAGGGAAAACATTAATTTTTGAAATCAACAGAATGTTTTGTGCTTTAAAAAGTAAATTTTGATTGTGATAAGAATTGGTGTCCGAATTTTGTGTTCAAAATGATTCAATGTTCCAAAGTCTACGATTTTAGTCAAATGAAATTTAGGCTTTCTTTGGGATTAGGAAAGGATACCTCTTGCTTTTAGCTTTTCTTTTTTTTTTTTTTTTTTTTTTGAGATGGAGTCTCGCTCTGTCACCCAGGCTGGAGTGCAGTAGCGCGATCTCGGCTCACTGCAAGCTCCGCCTCCCGGGTTTACGCCATTCTCCTGCCTCAGCCTCCTGAGTACCTGGGACTACAGGCGCCCGCCATCTCGCCCAGCTAATTTTTTGTATTTTTTAGTAGAGACGGGGTTTCACCGTGTTAGCCAGGATGGTCTCGATCTCCTGACCTCGTGATCCACCCGTCTCGGGCTTTTAGCTTCTCTAACTAACAGGCAGTCTGGATGGCATATCAAGTCACTGTAATTTTCAGAGAAAATTACATAATTATTTAGGTTAAACAGAGCACAAGATGATCAGCATTGCTGTTATTATCCAGAACTAAAATTTATCCTTACTACATTACAGGCTAAAAATATGGTACACCCTGTCACCATTTCCTTAATTTGCTCTGTCATTATTTCCTTAATTCATAAAAATAAAATATGAATGGAAAAGGTTAATAACATTTTACACTCATAAACATTTAGCTATTTATTTCCTAAGTTGAGCTTCACAACAATTTTATGAAAGAAAAGGGAAAGTATCATTTCTCCCTTTTTACAAATGAAGAGCTGAATCTCAAACAGATTACAAGGCTTCTGCAAGGTCACGCAGCTGGTAAATGGCAAGACCGGAAACAAATCTAGTCTATTAACACCGAACTGCGTGGTGCTATCTCTTTTTTTGTTTTTGTTTTTTTGGTTTATTTGCTTGAGACAGAGTCTTGCTCTGTTGCCCAGGTTGGGGTGCAGTGGCGTGATCTTGGATCACTGCAACCCCCGCCTCCTGGGTTCAAGCAATTCTCCTGCCTCAGCCTCCCAAGTAGCTGGGATTACAGGTGCCCACCACTACACCTGGCTAATTTTTTGTGTGTGTTTTTAGTCGAGACAGGCTTTCACCCTGTTAGGCTGGTCTCAAACTCCTGACCTCAGGTGATCCACCCACCTCGGCTTCCTAAAGTGCTGGGATTTACAGGCGTGAGCCACCGCGCCTGGCCCGTGCTCTCTGTCTTAAATAAACTTTGCCCTTACCTAGATTAATCAACTTAGAACCTAAATTGCTATTGGTTGCTCATCTGCTGTGAATTAACTCTAGCTCCATCTATCCAAATTTGGTAAACATGGGAGGAAAGTGCCCAAGAAGGAGCCTTGGAGCACTTACAAACAGAGATTATTCTTAAGGTGATAGTTCCATTCCGAGGAAGAACCACACTCTTCCCCAATATCCCATACTCTCTGTGCACTCATCTCTTTCCCACTGAATCCTACTCTCTGCAGCTCTAAATAAATGTTTCCACCAGAAAACAATGTGGGCTCTGTAGAGATAGCTAATATTGAAGGAAGATGCAATGCATGGGTTGCAGAGCTGCTTTTAGACGGTGGCTCAAGGGTCATAGAGGAAGTATCCTGCAAGTTATCAAGGCTGCTGGTTAGTCAAGTTGTCACAATCCTCTTCGTTATTGTTTCTACCATAAATGTATCCTCCTATCATGGAAGAATATGTAAATTGTTCTGTATACTACATTCACTGACAGATACATAGAGACTTAACAAATGTTTCTAGAGTCTTTTTTCATCCAGTAAATACTTATGGGGCATCTGTTGTATGCCAGGCAGCAGTCTCGATTCTGAGGATACATCAGTCTTGTATAGGAGACAGACACACAAAAATAATCTCACTGCCTTTTGGTGAGTGGTATAACTAAGGGCTTTAGATGTGATTGTTTCCACCTGGGTGAGTGGGACAGCTTTGCAGAAATTATGTCAGTTGACCTGAATCTTACAGATTAAGCAGTAGTTCAGTAACAAGGAATGGAAAGGGTAGTATTTTATTCCTCCTGCAGTTCACAAACATACAAATGCAAATGAATACATTAATCCCCATGGGAAGTCTCTACAAACCTGAGACTGAAATATTTTAATAGAAAGCCTCTAGAACAATGTATAGAGTGGCTTAGTAAACAAGAACTACTGATCACCTTATGCATTTCACCATTAATAATCGCTTCTGGTAAGTAATGAATACTTATATTCTCAAACTACTTAGAGCAAAAAGTTCTTAGCCATCGCCTAGTTCAATACCAAACTTTCTGATAAGACACAGAAAGATTAAATGTCTTATTTAAAAAATCACAGTTAATCACTGAAATTAAACATAATGTAAATAAAAGTTTCTGACATCCCATTGTTTGTTTCTTCAATACTGCATGTTCTGTTGATGTAAGTCAATAGTTTATGGTTAGTGATGTCCGCTGTAAGACATAAGCATGGTACTCTGAGGTCAGAGGTTTAGGTTAATAAAACACAAGGAGATTGTTATTTATTTTCTGCTTAATATAAAAAGGAATAAAGAACCTGAGGCAGGGAAAGAAATTCCAAAGGTGAGGGACAAGAACGGAGGTAAGTACAAAAGACCAAGAGCCCTGAGAGCTGGATTTGATTGTGATTCATTCTTGTTAAGTGGTCTTGAATTAGCCATTTGCCCCCATTGGCTTCCATTTCTTCATTTGTAAAATTAAGTCAATATCTGGTTGTTCATTTGTAAGTCTCTCAGTTTATATGTGAATATGTGTTGGATTTCAAAAACTATTAATATAGATTAAACATCTTCTGGGAACCTTTTTCATATATGCCCTCCATTATAACTGAAGCCAGATTCACACAATTGGTATTAGTCCCAGTTTAGAATGAGGAGACTCTGTTGCAGAGGATTTATTCGATTTTCCAACAGTCACTTAGCTAGCGGGTTAAAAGGCTGCAGATTGAACACAGCTCACCAAGCCCATTGCTTTTTAAAAATCAGTAATATCATTACTTACTCATTTTATCATAGTATTTAAATTTCAAGCATGACCAAATAAACACATGTTTATGCTTACAAACACAAATGCTACTGAAAAAAGTTTCAGAAAACATTATTCTTACTGCACTTCAATGTATTATACTTTGGAAATCCTAGTCACAACCCCCTAAACTGATTTTGTAACCAACTAACTCACAAGTCACAGTTAACAAATACGGTCTTAGGTTACATGACATACATGCTTTTTTCATCAAAAACCCCTTTAAATCAAATGATCCTTAAAGTCCATTCCAGTTCTAAAACTGGACATTTAATACAATAAGGAAACATGAAGATGCTTTAGAAAATTTAAAGTGCTATGAAAATGTGAAGTGGCCATAACACACCCATTTATCACATATGAGCATCTGTATGGAGCCAAAACACTGCAAACTCCACTCATCACTATCTCCATGCCGGAGTGAAAGGGCAGGCATTTTGAATCTTTAATAGCTCAAGAAAGACTAAGTCATAAATAGCTGTAATTTGTCCTGACATTTAGAAAGTTGATATCCCAGTGCAGAAGTTATTAGATTGGAGAACTCTGAGAATAAGATGTTTAAGCAATTTGACTTCCTTTCATATGCAATATATAGTCTCCACGGAGAACTGGCCAACTTTAATGTCAACGAGAATGTTTATATTCGCCCAGAGGTCATCTTGACAATGAAATGTCTTTTACTGACAAAAAGTTACAGATGTGAATTTCTTTTAAAAGAGCTATATCATAATATGACAGCTTCTTTTCTTATTATAAATGGAATATTCTAATAAGCATAAATAGCCCACGAAGCAACTTCGAAGGCCTTTTACCAATATTAGAACCAGTTTTACAGTAGCTGAGAAGTTTGCAGAGTAAAATAATAAAGACATTGATTCAATTCTCCCATTCACATTTAGAGTAAACATTCTAGAGCAATGTTCTTTCCTGTCATAGAAAAAGGTGCCTCAATGTCTGTGCCCCACCTACCATAGCATGGTTTTCTTGTCTCCAATGAGCCTTTCTCCTCCTACCACAGGGCTAGCTCAGATGCTCTCCCCACTGCCTAGAAAACACCCAGCACCCTACTTTAATTCCTGCTCATCCTTAAAAACTCATCTCAAATATTACTTCCCCTAGCCTCTTCCCTTGGCCACTCCCATAGTTAAACTTTCATGGCACATGCACATTTTGTTGTTGTGGCTAATAGAAGTGTGATTTATTATTTATTTGCCCAATTATTTGATTAAAATGACTCCCGTACTAGATTCAAACTCTAAGAGAACAAGAACTGTGACTTTTTTTTATCACCGTTCTACCCTCAGGGCCTAATAGAGTGCCTGTAACATGCCAAATACTAAGTTAATGTTTTTTGAGAAAATAAATGGCTCTCTTATGGAGACGACTCCATCTACTCTCAGTTGCTATGCTTTGTATTCTCCTCCAAACACTACATCTTTATTTTTTGAAGACCTTCTACACCAAGGAGCTAATGTTTTATGAGAATAAAATAATCAAGTTAGCAATTATAAATATAATTTTGCTTTTTATTTATTATTATTTTTGAGACAGAGTTTCACTCTTGTTGCCCAGACTGGAGTGCAGTTTGGTAATCTCAGCTGTCTCTGCCTCCCATTTCAAGTGGTTATCCTGCCTCAGCCTGCTGAGTAGCTGAGATTACAGGCATGCACCTCACTCCCCCAATTTTGTATTTTTAGTAGAGACAGGGTTTCATGATGTTGGTCAGGCTGGTCTTGAACTCCTGACCTCAGGTCATCCACTGCCTCAGGCTCCCAAAGTGCTGAAATTACAGATGTGAGCCACCCTGCCTGGCCTAATTCTGCTTTTTAAGTTGATGGCTAGAGAAAAAATCTAAGAGAAAGGGAAAGAGATTTTGTGTGAAGTTATATTCTGTAGTGTTAACAATATTATAGAAACAACCTTAATATCCAACAAGGAAATGGTAAAACAAGGTACATCCATTCAATAGAATGTTATTTATACATTAAGATGAATAATTATGAACAGTATCTTTTATAAAGAAAAATATTCATAGTAAATGAGGCTAAATGAATAAGGACAAAAGGCCAAATTATATAGCTATCTTCTAATATACAAAGCATACATTAATCTAAAAAGATGGATTGGAAAAAAACCCATGTAAAAGAAAAGTAACTTGATATGGGAGTGTGATCATTAATATTTTAATTTTATTTTTGTAATATTACTTGTATCAAGAGATTTAAAAATATACGTAAAGTAATACTCAGAGTCTGACTGTGAATTTTTTTTTTCTTATACTTTAAGTTCTAGGGTACATGTGCACAATGTGCAGGTTTGTTACATATGTATACATGTGCCATGTTGGTGTGCTGCACCCATTAACTCGTCATTTGCATTAGGTAGATATATCTCCTAATGCTATCCCCCTCTCCTCTCCCCCCATGTAAAATATTTTAACCAAAACCTTAAATACCAACTTTGAGAATCCTATAGCATGTTATATGTGGTATATTTTCCAGTGTAAAGAACAATTGGGTCATGCCTTTGAGTGAAGATTGTGAGTACCAACAGACTCTCAATCTCATTCTTGGAAACTCCGTGATTTATGGCTATTGAATACACCTAAATACAATCCAAAATTAACATTGTTCCAAAAAAAGATTGAGTCAGCTTCTTGGAATTTTTACAGCGTGCTTCCAATCACATAGTGGTAATGGAGATGGACACCTGCTGGCCTGGAATATAGATGAACTTAGTTGTATTCTGTTTAGAAATCAATACCTAAGCAGCTCCAAGAATTTGTCCTCTAAGAATTCCTCCCTGATTCTAATTAGGAAGTTAATTCATTACTCAACCAGGTGAGCTCTACCCTAAGAGCAATGATTCACTGAGGGACACATGGTCACCTAGGACAAGTAAGTTCTTCTGTTAAGTTCTTCTGTTATTCATGCCAATGACTGATACTCGTTTTTGATGTGCCAGACACATCACTGAGCGTACCAACATTTCATCCTCACAACAACTCTACAGATTAGGCATTATTATTAACCCCCACTTTTTAATGAAAGTAATTGAGACACCATAATTATTTTGTAACCTGCCCAAGCTCACATAGCTAGTAAGTGGTCTAAGTCAGAAACTAAACCTAGAACCCACACATTTAACCATTACTCTGTAGCACTATGAAAATGTGAGTCTGCAAAACTTTAGGAAAAAAAAATTGGCGAGTTAGGAGATAATTGGTTCAATCCTACATTGTTAAATTCACATGAAACATAGAGCTTCCTATACTTCATATATCATCAGAAACAAACTAAAATGGGAGAAAGAAATCCCACATTCACTTCTGCCTGCTGCAGAGCCATGAAAGCATATATGCTGTGACTGTCAAAAAATTGCTCTTGTCTCATCATTTTCAAAAGTACTTTGAAGCTCTGAGCAATGGCCCAAACACAGTCACAAGGCTATGACTTATAGTACCAGATAAATTCCACGGTGTGGGGGAGAGAGTCTCTCTGGTGACAGGCACTTTCAGGAAGAAGCATCTGGCTTCAGAATCCTCACTTGACCATTTGTCTTTGCCTCGGAAAACAGTCCATTCCTGAGTCCCTGTGGAACTCAGCAGTTACCAGACAATGGGAGTGGAGTCTCCACTATCCCTAGACAATGTGTAATATCAGCTACGAGAATGGGGACAGTCCCTGTGCTCAGCACTGCCTTGCTGTCACAGCCAGGGACAGGCTTTAAAATGACTCAATAGTGAGACATAAAAATATCCAAGTCATGGACTGAGGGAGTGGGAGACTTTATAAACTATGAAAGGTTGAAGGTTAAATTACTACTATTTTCACCTTTGTCCCAACCAAAAAGACTGTTAACAAGCTGTTAGTAAACATGACTTGTGATAAGAAAGTGAGAAAAAAAAATCTGAGTAGGGAAATAAACAGTTCGTTGACAACAGGAAGAAAACTGGGCTTGAGGCCAAATACCTGCTCATCTCCCTGGAGCTGCAGCTTAGCCTGTGAGAGCAGCACACTCAGGGGCTGAAGACTCCACTGATTTACGTCCCTGTTGCTTCTGCGATGGAGTGGTTTTGAAAAGCGAAAACAAAACACGGGGGAAGAAAGGGTTGAAAGTGAACAGCCAATCATTCTTATGAAAACAACATTTTCAAAGCATCTACATTTTAAGCAAATAAAATTCTGGCAGGAGATTCTTGGGCAGAGAATTTATTGTATAAGCATTCTCAATCAACTCCTTTTGTTCCAACTGCTACCACCGTGCCCAGCCCAAAGAATGTCTTACTTTCCTTAAAGCATGCTAAACTGAACATTATTGAGCAAAAACCTTTTCAGTCTTTATCTTAGCTAAGACAGGTGACTGTGCCTTAAGTTATTAAAAATTTAGGAAGGGCAAAAGAATAATAAAAAAGTGCCATTTCTCAAAATCAATGAAAGTGACAAAGAATTTTACATAGCCTCAGATCCTGTAGTCCTAAGCCTAAAATACTGCTTTTACTATCAACATTCCTTGCCCATCCACTATGTTACTTTCTAGGGGAAGAATGACAGACTAACTAAAATGTCTGTGTGTGGTGAGGAGCGGAGTGGGGAAACAGGGGAGGAGATAGAAAAGAGGCCCTTTGTGTCACATTTTTGTCCAAGGTCTGAATTACCACTGAGTTATGCTACTCTAAATCCAAAATCTTCCCCATGAGAGTTTTGAAGTGCTCATTTCCCTAGATCTCCACCAGTATCAAGCCTGTGTTCAGGCAAAAGACGATCAACAATCACTTGTTACCTAAGAACTAGGTACTCACTTTTAGGAGTTCCTTCTGGAGCCAGTAAGAGAACTCAGCTTTCTTTTTTCCTTTTCTTTTTTCCGGGAGCCTAGTTCTTTCTCACTTTGCTCAGGTTTCCAGTCTTAAAAGCTGAGCCAGCTAGAAGGAAGGTGTTTGATACTATGAGACTAGCTACTCCTGATGCAGGTTTCAGCTGCACCCAACTGTTAAAGAATGCTGGGCGGTTTATTAATCAGGTGAAATCACTTCTTCCATTTTGGAAGTGAGCTCACAAAAGTCACTCCCTGCTGTTATAACCCATAATGATTGTGTGGGGAAGAGAAAGAACAAGATTATTTCACAAAATTCTCACATTATGTCTATTTAAATGTTAAACAAATTCACCAGGATTGGACTATCATAAAAATAAATGAATAAATAAAGAAGGAATTAATGTGCCATTGCTGATGCTGTGCTTAATTTCAAATCATAGTCTGGTCATCTGATTCTTTTATGCCAATATTTCACTATATTCAAAGAACCTATAACATTGTTCCCCAAAGTATAATCTGTAAACCACCTGCCTCAAAAACCCAAGATGCTTGCTAAATATATAGACTCTGACAACATCCCAGCTTCAGTGCATCAGAAACTCTAGCGGTGGGATCCGATCCAGGAATACATCGTTTCTTTATAAGCTTCCTGATGTTTATTAAGCATGCTGATGTTTGATGGTTCTCAAAACTTTTCAAAGTGCATGAGAATCACTTTGAAATGTTTAAAATGCACATTGTCAGGGATTGGGATTCAGCAGTTCTGAGTGAAGCCCAGCAGTCTGCATTTTCAGAAAGAACTTTGGTAGTTCTGAAATAGGAAGGAGCACACTTTTAACCACACTGCATAGGGTTTCTAGGTACTTGACAATGCAGGCAGCTCTACTTCCCAACTCTTCACTACCGGTAGGTCTGTTTTCTTTCATCTTACAAGTCCTGGCCTTTCCCATTCTCTCTCTGGTTTCTTTCTCAGGGCTACTTCCCCTCATCCTTTCCATTCCAGGCCAGCCTACTCTATTAATTCAAATGCACCAGGAAGCTTCATTAAGAGTAAAGATATTTCAGGGAATATGCAGCTACAGTAGAGATAAATCACAAATAGAATTCTCATTGTTCAGGATGTCCTTCTCAAATGGATCATGTTGAACTACTTTCTATTGACCTGAAAATCTTTCCACTAGACCCTAAGACTTGGATTATAGTCACAGGGCTCAGTCCTCATAGTCTGCCTTTCCAGTTTAGGTATAGCTAATATGTCAATTTGTACTACAGGCAATTGTGGGATCCAAGCTCTTCTATTACCATTCTTGGAACTCTGTCTAGTCTCCCATCCCACCATAGTAATTTATGTTCAGTTTACCATTTTTAACATTTGTAAGCCCTTATTTCACAGTTTTTTTTTCAAAAATACAGGAAATTTCACACTATAAGAGAAACTTAGGGGAAAAGAAAATTGAGGAAAATTACAAAAGAATCTTAAGTAATGCATTTATTTTCTTCATTTTACAGATAAGGAACCTAAAGATAAAGAGCAATGAATATCATCCCATAAGTACTTCTCCATGCACCTATATGTACCTTAATGCATACGCATAGATTTCAACCATGGTTTTGTATGTGATGTTTTCCCTAATAGTCATCAATCCATCTCTCCACTTATTGATTCATTTGACAAATATTTATTTTTGCACTACAATGCAACAACTTTGGTTTATATACTTTTAAAATGTTGGCTGATATACTAAGCAAAATATGATACAACATGGTTTAATTCATTTTTTCTTTCTAGTAAGGTTGAACTTGCTTTTAAAATATTTACTAATTACATTCTATCACTTTTGAGGTATCCCTTAAATATTTTCCCCATTTGTCATCTGTGTTGAATCCTTTGTGACTTTGTATTTATGTGAACACATTACATATTACAAACATCTATCCTTCATTGGTCATAAGTGCTATAATACTAATTAATTAACTAAGCTACTACAATTCGAGGTAAGGTTCAGAATTGTCTTCCTCACAGGTTCTCTTTAGGCCTCTGTAATACCTGAGACACTGTCTTTTCTACAGTCTGTTTGTTGTATTGCCCTTTTATTTGTTATTTTTTTAAGTTTTCATTTAAAAGATTCTCTTTTTAATCTATTCCAAAGTGTTGGAAGCTGAACTATACAACTTCCTGCCACCCACTTTTCCAGTACAGTTTTCTGAGGACATAGTTTTTCAACAGAAAAACGAAAAGTAGACCTTCTACTGAAACCAGGTAGGATCAGAGTCAGCTCCACGGGCCCCGTGAAAGTTTTCAAAGCAGGCCTTATGGAGTGAGTGTGTGAAGTCAGGGGAACTGAACCCTCCCTCCTGTGAGGAAAGGGCTGAATAAACGCATGTTCTCTTTAGTGAGATAATCCAAATTCAGATGGGAAAGCCTCCATGATGACATTCCCCAGAATTCTTCTTATACTTTAGGTATTGAAGGCAGCTCCCTCTTTTATGGTTGGTTTCAGCAGGCAAAGAAACAAAGGAATACAGTATATACATAGTTTATATGTATATATACACACATATATTTAGGGGGAGGGAAAGGAGAGGAGGGTCATATGAACCTAAAACAGTTATCACATATCTCATTACCCCCAAATGAGCCTGTGTCAGGTTCACGACTATGCCAAAGGTCATGATGAGGTCTGGAGGGAGTGGGTGGGTGAGCAGAAAGAACACTTGCGGGGCCGTAGGCAGGTGAAAGATGATTTTATTCAGCAGCAGCTCTCATCAACAGCTTTCTCACACTAGCTCTCTACACTGTTCACCTGTAACTCAGCTGTCCGCTCTGGCTCTGTGGCCCCTGCTGCCCCCACACCTGCAGCGGCATGGCCTGCTCTCCCTTGGCTTCAGGGTCAGCAGCTTAACTCTTTCTCTGGGCACGAGCGAGCCAAGCTGTATCCTGGCTCCCCAGGGTCCATCTGCAAAGATGGACAGCTCTGACTCTGTCTTTCTCTGGGTACCAGCATGCCCGCCACGTCAAGCCATGTTGAGCTGAGCAGAGCCCCAAGAGCCATGTCTCTTGTGCACAATGTCAACGGGGCAGTTATATCTTCTACAGCCATAGTGGCTCAGAGGCAAGTACGAACTTACACAAACAGGTTATATAACAAGTGAAGGTGCGCACTCATACACCAAACTGGCTTGGATATCCACCTCGGCCTATTCGTTGACCAAAGCACATCCATGTAACTTACACTCCACCCCCTAGGCTGAGGGAGACATGGACACACAGGACACACAGGTTTTATACACAGGTTTGACACACAGGCCTGGCATATGAACTTTGGGCACACAGGCCTGACACATACACATAGGCTTCTGGGCACATAAGCCTTATACATAGGCTCTGGGCACACAGGCCCATCACATACATAAGTTTCAATAAACTGCTCAGCTATTGGCACAGATTACCATAGGTACTACCTCCTTAGTGATTACTGTTCTCAGTCCTGAGTTCAGCTCATTAGCTATTGTGCCTACACCTGGTTTTAACCCATGTGGTGTTAGTACTACGCTGGACTGAGGCAGCAAACTAGGCAGCAGTAGCTCCCTGCCTACACATATCTGTGTACCATGCCCTATTAGGAATGGGAGAATGCCCTTCCTAACAATGAAGGCTTAGGGTTTAGGGGTGCCTCCGACCCCATGGCCTTATTTTGCATTAGGAGTACAGGTCCCAAGACTTCCTGTAACTCTGCTGCTAAGGGACTTGTAATCAGTGTACCTCACTGCTGTAAGTAGGCTCCCCACTTTGCTCAAGTGGAAGTCTGTGCTGTCCCAGTCCATGGAGTCATTACCCACGAGTGTACCCACCCTGCTGTTGGGAAAGTCATCTGCACAATGTCTATAGCCCTTCCTGCCACACTCTTATGAGCCTGGAGGGCAGTATATACAGTTACTAACTGCTTTCCCAGTCCAGGGGGTGGTTATCCATGAACACACCATCACAGACTGGCCCCCATAACTATCAATGAATGCAGTTTTGCCCTGAAACTTATCCAGGTTCCCACAAACTAGACTGCAGTCTGCACCAGTATCTACCAGTGCTAGGACCCGCTGTACATTAGTGGGGGACCAGAGGATTGTCAGCTCCACATGTAGCCTCCAGTTGTCCAGTTCTCCCCAGAGTTGGGCAGCTCGGTCAGTTCCCTAATCAAACAGGAAAGGCCTAATGTCTTCGCCCGTCTGCAAATAGTCCTTGAGCTGCAGTTTCCAGGTGGGGCTGGGTTGAACAACATTGTCTTGCCCCTCCTTGGGCATTCTTCAGAATTGCAGCTCTGGGGACAATTGCCTCCACAGAGCCAGCAGCATTCCATTGAGTTGCCTGTCAATTTTCTCCCTAGCAACCCCAGCTGCAAGCAAATCAATCTACATTTGCATGTGGGTCACTCTCTGGGGCCCCTTTTAATCTCGTGGGATGGTTACTTGTGAAGGGGGCACCTTCCCCTTCTTTATGGCGTGGACTCCCAGGTCCCGCCTTCTGCCTCCCCAAGGGCTGCCACAGCAGTAGTCACTTCATGTATGCGGTGCCCTACATAAGCGGTGAGAACAGCAGCTAGAGAGCCAAAGCATCCGGGGCCGCTGAACTCAGCACAAGATCCCTCGTTGGGGAGGTAAAGCGTTCATCGTCTGGCCCCCGGGATTCCGATCAAACACTTCTGCATCTCCGTCTCCCGGAGCACCTGCACCAAATCAGTGTATGATTGTCATTTACTCACAGTTTCTGGTGTCTCTCTGGCATCGTTCCAAACAGTCCATATGGCTGCCATCAGCCACTTGATTTGCGTGTAGTCACCTTGCCCTTGTGTCAACCGTTGGCACAGCTGCAACCGCCGATGAAGGGAGGGGTGAGTTGTGATAGAAACCAGCTTCTCTATCTCAGAGGTGGAGCAAGAAATGCTCTCAGCTCCTTCCGACGCTGCTGGACTGTTTACCTACTTCCCTCAACTCAGTGGGGGTATAAGCATTATAAGAGGTGTGTTCCACCACTGGGCGGCGGGGGAGGGGCTCCTGGGATCTCCCCTGGGATCCCACTGGCTGCTCATGTTCTACCTTCTGACAGATCACAGGGTGATCCTGAAGTGGAGGAGCCTCCTGGGCATCAGACTGAATGGGAGTATCCCGCCAGGAGGACAGGCTCAAGGTCAGGCTGACAGCTGTTGCTAACTCCTATTCCAGGCTGTTTATCTGGGCCTCTAAGTGCCCTGCTTGTGCCTGGAGATCTCCCACCCCCAGGTCCTGCTCCAAGCTGTGCAGTTGGGTCCCCAGGGGCTCAGCTTGCACCAAGAGGTCCCTTACCTGTGGAACTGAGCATGTACTTCCCGCAGTGCAGTCAGAGACGCCCATCCGACGCTGCCAGCAAAGGCGCGTTCCTTCTTGGTGCTGTGTATTCCCACACTTGCAGGAGACCTCTCCACTGCCTTCCGCGTTTCCCTTTGGGTTCATCCGAGCAGCACCGCTGCCACCGTGTACAGCCCGTGCTTCGGCCACATAGCTGACCTGGGAGCCCTCAGGGGCCGAAGACCTACTCACCTCATCCTGCCAACGTCGCAATTGTCAGGTTCATGACTATGCCAAAGGTGATGTTGAGGTCTGGAGGGAATGGGTGGGTGAGCAGAAAGAACCCTCGCGGGCCGTAGGCAGGTGAAAGATGATTTTATTCAGCAGCAGCTCTCATCAACAGCTTTCTCACACTAGCTCTCTACACTCTTCACCTGTAACTCAGCTGTCTGCTCTGGCTCTGTGGCCCCTGCTGCCCCCACACCTGCAGCTGCATGGCCTGCTCTCCCTTGGCTTCAGGGTCAGCAGCTTAACTCTTTCTCTCTCTGGGCACGATGGAGCGGAGCTGTTTCCTGGCTCCCCTCTGTCTGTCTGTAAAGACGGACAGCTCTGACTCTCTCTTTCTCTGGGCGCCAGCACACCCCCCATGTCAAGCCATGTTGAGTCAAGCCCCAAGAGACATGTCCCTTGTCCATAGCGTCAACAGGGCAGTTATACCTTTTACAGCAATAGTGGCTCAGAGCCAAGTGTGAACTTACACAAACAAGTTATACAACAAGTGGAGGTGTGCACTTGCATGCCAAACTCACTGAGTCATGCAGGCCTGGGTATCCGCCTCGGCCTATTCCTTGACCAAGGCACATCCATGTACCTCACAGCCTGACATTAACAAAAAGATAATAAAAACCTCCTGGGGATTAAGTGACAACGTGGATGTGGCACGAAGGGAAACGGCACACATTTAAGTGTTACATATGTTTGGCAGACTTCAGGCCAATCCCTGGCTCCCGCACTTGCCAGACAAGTAGCTAAGGATACTCAAAGAAAAAAAAGAAGTTTTTAATTCAAGCAGAGCTCCATACCACAGTTTTGCTTTATGTTCGGTGGCCCGCAGGCATAGTTTCCCTACCACCAGGAACAAACACTTTGGCTCCAAGGCAAATGAAAAAAAAAGTATTTCCACTTACAACATGAAAATACAGAAACTTCATCATAGAAAGAAAACTATCCAAGAAGCCTACTTCCAGCAAAACTGAAGTAACACTGCTTTCTCTGCATTCAGTGCTCAAGTGGTTCACTGTACAATGTGTTCTTACAAAATATGTCCACTTAACTGACAGGTGCAAAATATTGATGGATAAACTCAACATGAAATGCAACAGTTCAAAGAAACAATTAAAAAGAAGTGAAGGAAATAAAGGTTTTGGATAAATTAGCTTAAAAGGAATTGTCACCAGACTTAGAATGCTCTATGCTGGCCCTGGCTCTCCAAGAGCGCTGAATCATCTGGGAATTAATGCAATGTGGTTAACAGTCAATGTTGCTATTAAAATATTTTAAAATAATCATTACAACCTAAATTCAACCATGTGAACAGCACCACACATAGCACAGACCTGCCCTGAGAAACAATATGCAAAACTGAGATCTGACATTGTATCATCTGGTGATGTTAATTCAACCTAACAGTCCCATCCCCCTTCCCTGTTCTGCACCCCACCACACACACACACACACACACACACACACACACACACACACATCTAATTTGTGCAATAAATAGTGGTCTCATTCTATGCAAGACTTCAAACAAAAATACACAAAATGTATGTAGCCAGGTTCAAATATTTTTGGAGACTCCCCCCCCAAAAAAAGAAACAAAAATAACAAAAAAATGAAAAAAGTGCCTAAAATATGATAAAGCATATTAGAGCCCTTTCAGATACAAGGCAGAGAAAGATGTAAAATAGAAAATGTCCAGATCTTCAGTAATTTCCAGAAAGGTCTAATGCCTTGGTTGGATGCAGGGCAGTAGCAAATCTTTGCTGCTGCTGCTCCTGGGACAGAGCCACTAAGTCTGCTTCTTGGGACACAAGCGCTCAGGCCATGGGCTGAGTGTACCTGTCCCTTCCCCTTCTCTTTTCCTTTGCTCCATTCCCTACACCACAAACATATCAAAGAGGCTTGGCCAGGCCTCATCTTTGCTATAGTTGCTGAGGTCAGGACCTCACCTGAGTGAAGTTAAAGAACATGTTCCAAGTGTCCTGGGTGATGTCCTTGATCCCTGAGGGGTTCTCTCTTAGGAAGTTCAGCCATTGGTCCAATACCGGAGGACTGTTCTGGGTAAAGACTAGTTTCCACAGTGCAATGGCTATTTCCTGGTGCAGTGACCGCCACTCTTCTTCAGCATCCAGGCCAAACTGAAATGTAAACTGTTAGAGATCCTTGAATTTATCCGCTTGTTTAGCTTCTGTGAAGAGGCTAGGGAACTGTGCACAGATTCCGTCAATACTGTCTGCACTTACTGCTTTGCAGCCAACAAAAAACTCCTTCCTGTTGAATCTGGACATGGTTGCAGTCTCGAACTTCCAAGCCAAGAGCAGCATTCAAAATTCTGTGGGGTCGACACAAAGGTCATCGCAAAAACCCTTCATCCCTTCCTCCAAAATTGCAACCTTCCGCTCATCTTTGTAGCACCTGAACAGTTCTTCCAACCTCTGCAAGGAAGACTCCTCGGCATTGAATGTGGACTCTCCCGAGTGTTAGCTGCTGGCAGGCCTCAGCGACAGCCTCCACCTTCTTGGTCCCATTAATGAGGATGTTCCCACCTGGCTTGCCGTAGGGTGGCACCTGCTCCTCACGGTGGCCTGCACCCCACCTGCTGTGCGATTTGCTGCTGGGGTCACGGGCTCCATTCGTGTTGCCCAGGGTCGATGAGGGATTCTTGCACTTGGTGACACATTGACCCATTGTGCTGGTGGCCCCACCTCTAGAGCAGACCCCTCTGGATTGGATGCCCTGGTTACAGCTGGCCCACATACCTCAAAATGCCGTCAGCTGGAGGAGCCAGCCAACCCACCACTCCAAAAGCAAGTGGCATCAACTGGCTTTTTAACAGAAGAATTTGTCCAAAAGCAGCTGCTCCAAATATTCCTCCAGTCAAATGCTTCCTAGAGACGATGGAGGTCCAGGGGGTCCAAACCACCTACCCTCCCCGCTCACGTTTCCAGGCTCCTTACCTGCGCTGCCACCTCTTCTTCCACCACTGCCACCACCTCTTCATTGTTGGCCAACCAGAAGCTTCCCCACCCCCCAAGGCCCGTATTCCCTCTTAAAACCCACACAGCATAAGTGATAGTTAAAGGATGTCTACTTGTATTATAGCTACTCATCCATGCATTAAATTCTTTGCTTGAGTGTGAGCTCCTTGGGGTAGAAACTATTATATTGATCATTCACCCTGCCCAACCCTAATCCTAAACTTGGAAAACTGCCCATAGGTTATTGTCATGTGCAGGGAGCAGTATAGCAGTACAGTTTAAGCTCAGGGACAGACACAGTTCAGGGAATGGTAACAGAAGAGCTAGACTCCCAGGACAGGGGCCTCCAGCACATACCTAATATTGATTCTTACATATACTAAGTATGGTCTCAAAAGTAGTTTACAGAACTGAATTGAAAGTCAGGATCCATTGGCGTCATTAAATATTTTCAATGCTTTAATTTCTAAGTCTGTTAAGCTATAGCAATCTATTAGAAGAATGGTATACCTCTGAACTCACAATTATATGTAAACTTAAATGGTGATTTGCTAAAGATAGCTCAGAAAAGTTCCCATAGAGGAGAAATTTGGCGATTTTGTGAGATGCAGTTAGATGGGGCTTCCAGATAGAAGCTAGATCCCTGGTGAGTTAGTTTAGTCTAGGAGAAAAGTAAGGTATTAAAAATAATAGAAAATGATTGTCTCCCCAATGTATTTGATAATGCAAGATCTCCGTAGAATTTTTAGCTTATAAAATATCTTGCCTAATTAGGTAGAGTATTTATACGAAAAGAGCCCCTGGAGCTCTAATTGATGTACTGGGCTGACCTGGGACCCAAGGCTCAGGCACAGAACAGAACAACCCTCAGCAAAAGTAGCCTAGACTCTTGGCAGCCTATAGGGAAGTTCCCTTGGACTCACCACTCTCCAAGCTAGGAGCGCAGCAGGGCAGAGGCTCAGCTGTGGGGCTAGAGCGGCAGGTGAAGGAATCTGGTTCCTTCTTACTGGCTAGTAATTAAGTAGAGAGCTGGCAACTGCAGCGGCATCTCATTACACTCAGACTCAAACCATAGCAAGACTCCAGAGGGCTCTAAATATCTGCTCCAGGTTTTTATTGGTAACTGAGTCAGAAATAGAAGCTCTTCCAGGCAAAACTTTTAACACAGGATCCCTGAACCCTTTGAAATGTAATCGTGTGAATGGCTCATCATAGTTATATCCATGATTTTTTTCCTCTTCCTTTTAATATTTTAGTTTTCCCCAGATGAAGATTTTCTAGGACTTCTTGAACTTATCTCCAGGGCATCATGCAAAGTCACAGGATGGAGAACCAGAATGCTCTAGTCCTTGCTTTGTTACTGTCTCGTTTTCTTTTCTGTTTTGTTTTTTAAGACAGAGTCTCACTCTGTCGCCTAGCTGGAGTGCAGTGGCACAATCTCGGCTCACTGCAACCTCCACCTCCCAGTTTCAAGAAATTCTCCTGCCTCAGCCTCCTGAGTAGCTGGGACTATAGGCATGCACCATCACACCCGGCTAATATTTTTAGTAGAAATGGGGTTTCACCATGTTGGCCAAGATGGTTTCGATCTCCTGACCTCGTGATCTGCCCACCTCGGCCTCCCAAAGCGCTGGGATTACACGCGTGAGCCACTGCACCAGGCCACTGTCTCATTTTTCACATTACCTCCTTGAGCCTGTCTCCTTATCCATAAAATGGGAAGTAGGATTATATCAGCAGGAGAATCACATCTTGGTGCTTCAGGGGTTCCACTACATTTTCATTCATATTTCATTGTTAGATATATCATTTAATATGTGCTGATATGGAATAAAATCTCCACGATAAAGTGGTTAAAAAAAGCACAGTGCAGAAAAGTGCTCCGATATTGAATTTGAAAAAGTGATATGCATAAATAACATATCTATGTTGGGCATTTCTGCAAGAATAAGGAGAAAACTAGCGATGGCCATTTTCTCTGAAGAGTAGAACTTTGGCATTCAGGAAGTGGGTCTTGGTGGTCTGCCTTGGGAGGGAAACTTAGTTTACATTGAATAAACTTTTATCACTTGGATTTTTATTATGCATGTAACTTTTTGATAAAACAATATCATTTACATCAATACATAGTGCATATATATAAACCACATATATAAATATGTGTGTAGATATGTTGAACCAATGATTAATGTTTATGTTAACAATAAAATCATCTGTAATATTCTTATAATTTTGTGAATATGACCTAAACTAGCATGTGTCATTTGTGCCATAACATTCTACTAACGCTCAAAATAATTATTTTAAAACAGCAATATTTGAAAAAAATGTATAAAACCCAATATTTAGATACACTTTTTTTTTTTTTTTTGGAGAAAGGGTCTCATTCTGTCACCCAGACTGGAGTGCAGTGGTGCAATCTCGGCTCACTGTAGCTTCAGCTTCCTGATCTCAGATGATCCTCCTTCTGCAGTCTCCCAAGCTACTGGCACTACAGGTGCACACCACCATGCCTGGGTTTGTATGTTTTCTTTTTTTTTTGTAGAGACAGGGTTTTCCATGTTGCCCAGGCTGGTCTGGGCTTAAGTAATCTGTCCACCTCAGTCTCCTAAAGTGCTAGGAATACAGGCATGCATACTACATTTTTAACATAATGTATACTCCCCAAAGGGTCACATGCTGCCGGCCTGACCATTTTTGTGTGTGTAAGCCCTGGAATAATGTATCTACTATTAAGTCTAAGAGTGTATTTGAACTTCCACATATGCCATTACTTAGAAAATTTACAGTATTCCCTAAGTCTTTCTTTTAAAATGTAAGTCTCTATAAGGTTGCTAGGGCAAAAATAGGACAAACAAGAGCAGCAGGACGAAAAAAAGGAGCACCCCATTAAATGATAAGGACATGTGCATGTTCCTCATGTGCTGTGGACAATGATATGCTGTGGACAATGGGTGGACACCTAACACTGAACAGGGACTATATTTCTAAGCCTCCATTCTCCTCTTATGTTGACATTTATAAGAAATGCTAACAAGTGGTAGAATATTCAACAGCTAAAAGATAAGTTTCCCACTGCCCCTCTTTCTAACTACTCAGTAATTGCAGTAAATCCTAAAACTTCAAGATACATGTATTTAAAATATTATCTATGAAAACTAGTAATTTCTAAAATCTAACTAGAATAAAACCAGAAACAAATTAAATATCAAGGGTGATGTAGTCTCCAAAATGGCTCTGTTTATTATTTTGCTTTTATTTATTTTTCTCATTTATTCAACAAATATTTAATTAGCATCATATATGTTAAGCATTGTGCTTGGAACTACAGATATAGTGGCAAAGAAGATAGATACAGACCTTGCTCTCTGCTAAAGGAGAAATACCTGACTAATTCTTTAGATAATAATAAATGACTTTTATTTATAAAGTTCATAACATGAGTTAAGTTGTATGCCAGGCACTTTCCTATGCATCATCTCAGTCAATAATTATAGAAACTTTTTAATAACAGCATTATTATCTCCACATTGCATATGAAAAAACTGACTCTGAAAGAGAGGTTAAGCGACTTGATCAAGGTCCTTAACAAGAAAAAGTAAGAGGAATACTCAATTCCTGGGGCAAATTTGAAGTAGAACTCTTCCCATCTGGCTTCCTCCCCTATTTCATACATCATCTATTCTATTAGTCTGCTCAGTGCTGATCTTCTATTACAAATATTTACTTGTATTAAAAATATTTATTACAAAATCAAATATATCCTTTCTTTTAGTACATTGTATTTTAAGAATTTACATCAACCATCAAAAAAAAAAAAAAATAGGGAAAACCATTAAGTGAACTTCACTATATTAAGTAATACCTCTTGATATTAGGTGTTGTTTGCATAAAACAGAAATATATTCTAAGTTGAAAATAATGACATTATCATAAGGATATTTGGTAGTTCACACACCCAAGTAAAAGTTCAGAAACAGGCTTTGGAAGAAGCAGAAAGCAAAGCACTAGGGTTCTCGGTTGCAAAAAAATCAACCAAACGAATAAAAACAGTCTCTTCTGTGTTGATAAGGTTTGGCTCTGTGTCCCCACCCAACTCTCATCTTGAATTGTAATCCTCACAGGTTGAGGGAGGGACCTATACTCCCCACGTGTCGAGAGAGGGGGGTGATTGGATTATGAGGGTGGTTCCCCCATGCTGTTATCCTGATCGTGAGTTCCCACTAGATATGATGGTTTAATCAGTGTTTGGAAGTTCTTCCTTCGCTCTTCTCTCTCCTGCCACCATGTGAAGAAGGTCCTTGCTTCCCCTTCACCTTCCGCCACGATTGTAAGTTTCTTGAGGGCTGCCCCAGCCAAGTGGAATTGTGAGTCATTTAAATGTCTTTGCTTTATAAATTACCCAGTCTCAGGTAGTATCTTTATAGCAGTGTGAGAACGGACTAATTAATACAGGGTTTCTGAGTATGGCCATCTGAAAGAATTACCAACAACAATTTTAGCCCTTGAGTCACTCCACTCAAGATTCAATTCCTGAAGGGAAAGTTCAATTGTCCTGGCTGATCCCTTGGCTGGGAAAGATGGGACATCCTGACTGACAGTTCCATCTCTCTGTGATGCAAAAAGGGAGACAGGGGTCATTTATTAGAAGAAAAGAAGAAGAGTTGCTAGACAGACTCCTCAGATGCTACCTATGCGCATATTGTTAAACTGGATGCTGAGTGTCATAATTTCGTGGAAATCACAGGCAGGAATGCAAATAGTCCATGTTGGATTACCAGACCTAGTGCAGTAGTTGAATATAATTCAATTACAGAGACTTCTTTTTTTTGAGACAGGGTCTTACCTAGGCTGGAGTGCAGTGGTATGGTCACGATTCACTGCAGACTCCATCTCCCGTGCTCAGATGATCCTCCCACCTCAGCCTCCCTAGTAGCTGGGACTACAGGCATGCACTACCACGCCCACCTAATTTTTTTGTAGGGACAAGGTTTTGTCATGTTGCCCAGGCTTGTCTTGAACTCCAGGACTTAAGGGATCCTTCTGCCTTGGCCTCCGAAAGTGCTGGGATTACAGATGTAAGCCACCATGCCAAGTCTATTGCAGAGACTTTTAATGGCCTCCCAGGGTTCCCTTAGTCTTTAAATACCTCATTCTAGCAAGAGCTGGGACAATAGATATTTACATATTCTCTAAATTTGTATTACAGTGTCTGTTATTTCAATCTACTTAGTATGATAAAAGTAGGGACCTGCCCTCTTTTTTTTTTGAGATATATGAAGTGATGTTTTGAGATACATATACGTTGTGAAATAATCACCAAAGTCAAGCTAGTTAATGTATCCATCACCTCACATAGTTACCTTTGTGTGTGTGGTGAGAACATTTAAGATCCACTCTTAGCAAATTTCAAGTATAGAATACAATAAGCTATAGTCATCTTGCTGGACATTAGAGCTCCAGAACTTACTCATCCTACATAACTAAAACTTTTTGTACTCTTTGACCAACATCTCCCCACTTCCCCCAATCCCCAGTCAGCCTCCAGCAACCACCATTCTACTCTCTGCTTTTATGAGTTATATTTTTTTACATTCTATGTATGAATGAGACCATGCAGTATTTGTCTTTCTTTGCCTGGCTTATCTCATTTGGCATAATGTCTTCCAGGTTCATTCATGTTCAGGATTTTATTTTTAGACCAAACAATATTCCATTGTATGTTTGTGTGTACATGTATGAAGTGATATAATATAAACATAATATATATGATGTAATATACATAAAGATAAATCCTTATACATTCATTTGTCAATGGACACTTAAGACACTTAGATTGTTTCTATATCTTGGCTATTGTGAATAATGCTCCAATGAACATGAGAGTAGAGATAGTTCTGTGAGATACTGTTTTCATTTCCTTCGACTATACCTGTAGTGGGATTGCTGGATCATACAGTAGTTCTGCTTTTAATATTTTTAGGAAGCTTCATACTGTTTTCCATAATAGTTACACTATTTGCCTTCTATATTTTAAAACCTAAACTTAAGCAGAGAGTTTCAAGTGTTATGCATTCATTGTCCAACAAATACAAGTCATAGCTGCTTGTGATTTTCTGTCTATGCATGCCTCAGTTCCAAGGCTCTTGGAATGTCTGTTTTCCTTAGAGAGATTTAAAAAAACATATCCAACACTTACTATGTACCGTTACAGTTCTTATTCACTTGTCTCATTAATCCACAACATCTCTAGGTTGGAACTAACTATTCTTCAGATGAATAACTGAGGCATCAAAAAGGCTAAGTAACTTGCCCAAGGTATCAAAACTAATTAATGGCAGAGCCAGGTACAAACACAGAAGCTGATTCCAAAATGTATGCTCATGCCTATAAAAATGTGGAGTCTTTTCTCAATAATCTGATTTGAGGTTGATGAAAATAACATTTTATTTAAGAAACAAAGCTTGAGATCTCCACATTTTAAGGTTTTCCTATAAGTTCAGAATACCGTACTTTGTATGTTTGGAATTTTCCAAAATAGAATATTACTCATGACCTGGAGGCAGACAGAATAGAGTTTGTTCAGCAAACACTAAAACAATGATTTTGTTCATTTTTAATGAAATTATTTTTATGATGGTATCTTTTATTTGTACAGGGCAAGGGCACAGTGCATATAGATAGAAATTTAAATAAGATTTATTTTTTCTTTATAATGTTTGTGTTATAAATTAGTATGCATTATAATGTACATTTATGTATATAAATTATTTTGGATATAACAAATATTTTATCACTTTCGAATGAGTAAAGTTAAAATCCCATAACTTCCTCAAATGCTACTTAAAGGAATTATTTGATAAATATGGTACTGTTCTGAAATGGAAACTGAACCAAAAGAGTCTACTATCTCAGCAGGAAGGTTCAGTTTTCCCCAACCAAAAGGTTTCCTTATTGAACATCCAACAAGATTAAAAATCATAATTCTAAGCCTTGCATTTGGCCAGGTAAACGAGTCAATCAATAAGCCAGCCAACCCATTAGATATTATTAAGTGTGTATGATATTCATGTTAAAGAGTCACTGAAGTTCAAGTTTTTGACCTTCTGTGTCCCTGCACAACATCACTGTACTTCACATCACAATTCCTTGTAATATGCTTCCAAGAGCTAAATACCAATTGCTCTCTATCTCAGATGGAAACTTTAATATCTTCCTTAATATCATTATTCCACAACACCAACATAGCTGTCAGAAAGGTTTTCAGTCATTAAGTAACTTCTCATTCACAGCAAATCAGGTTATACATATGGCTTCTTGTCCAATCTAGACTTGAACACAGTCCTTCAACTTCCAGATTTCCAAGAGCAGATACTGTCTACTGCCTGCTTTCCTTATCCTACTTTTGGGCTACAGAACATTGTCAGAGTAGGTCTTGAACAGTCATGTCACTGATCTGATCATTGTGAACACCTTGGAGATTATGGGAATTCTCACTCTATTGATTTGGCTGAGGGCAATGGTAGTGAAAAAGGACAAAATGATCTGATTGGCCCTGTGGCCATCTAGTTCCACATGGAGATATTGTCACAATCTTAAATTAGTGAAGAGGACTTTGATTGGATTTGTGTTGCTCTGGTTGGATTTCAAATTCAGAAAACTTAACTAGAATGGAAATTATTTTCTCTTGAGAGATTAAACTCTGAAATATTTCAAATGACATTTGATGGATGTGCTTCTGATTTATTTTGATAGGCTCCATCAAGCAATCTTGTTATGTCGATCAATATGTCTGAGCCCTTTGATTTACACCAGGAAATTGTAATGTGTTGCATCTGCTGGGATCAAGCCAATCTTGAAATCTGAGATGGTCTGATGTTATGCAGTCTGCATTAGCTTTTCAGTTCCAATATGGAGACAAATACCTATACAATCACCATAATGTATTTGAATTTTTAATGACTATTTTATCCTCTGTGTTGGAGAATATGTTTTAGACAAGCAAATATATTGGCATTATCTTGTCTTTATTTCAAACAGGATCAAAATCCAAATTGACTATATGATCATCATTGGCATCTTCCAAAGTTGCTTTCATCAGAACCTATGTCCCAGCATTCCAGCCCCACCACTACTTTGAAGCTTCTACTTCTGATTTTTTCCTCCATCTGGTCTATCATCCATTCTTATGACATTATTTTCTTCCTTCATAACTTGTATTATTGCAAAATGAATTTCACTGACCTTTTTGCTATTGCTGATATCAGAATCCATTTGATGCAGTAGTCACTAAGCATTGTAAGCCCCCTAAACCTTCTGAAGACCCTTTACCAATCTGTTTCTGTATTGGCTTCTATCATTCCAAATTTTTTGCTTCTGTTGATATTGACGATGAATTATATACCCCCTTAAGCACTATATTTCCACTGCTTTGCATGTAGAAAATGTTTAATATGAGTTAATTAAATAAGTTATTGAATAAAGCAGACTTGCTAGTCTCAGTATTTTCCAGTGCCCATCCATCATCGTAAGTATTTTCTTCTCTCCCTAATTACTCCTTCTACTACCATGTTTGTTTTCTGCTGCTTTAAACTATTTAGGTTAGGTCCTCATGTTCTGCAATCACTAACTGATAGCTTATTCCTTTTTTCAGTACACTTACTGACCATATCAGTCTTCTTTCTCTTCCATTACTGCCAGAACTTGGCCTCGACTGCCAGCTCTGTTGAGGCAGAAATTCAGCTGCAACCTCCTTCATTCGGTCTGTCTCCTGTATCTAGGAAGGTATACTTAGGTGGGATTAGGGTTAGGGAGTATTAAAGGATCATACCAGACAAGGAGAATCATTCCTAAAAAGAACTCATTTGGACTAGAAGGGAAAACTAGGATGAGGAAAGGATTTTTTAATGAAACAAATCTGAGTACTATTATATGCTATGAGGAAAGAACCAAAAGAGTAGGATATATTGAAAATATTGAAGAAAAAAGGTATGCCTGAGAGAACATGATCTTAAAGGATATAGAGAGAGGTGAAAACTAATGCACATGTGGTGGTATTAGTCTTAGGATAAAGGTCATTTCTTCCATTGAGGAAAGTGGAAATGGGTAAGGACTTAATTTTGTAGATAGAGGGAAAGGAATCCTCAATTTTCACTTTAAATAAGAAAAACCGTGGTATGCTGAGATAAGTCAGAGATAAGGGAGACTTGAAGAGAGGAGTGAAAACATGAAATAATCAATTACCTTTAAACTTTCATTCATGAGAATATCCAAATGTCCTGGGTTCAGTAAACATGCACTCTCAAATTCTGGTGGCATTATAAATTGGCAAAATGTTTTTGGAAATCAATTTGGCCTCAAAAATATTAATATATTTGACTCCATTGACTATTTCTCATAAAATAATTTACAATAAAGGCAGAGTTTATACACAAAAATGTTCATTTCAACATTATTCATTGTAAGGAAAAATCCTGGAAGCAACCTAATTGTCCATGGATAGAGGAGGGACTAAATACATTACGGCACATCCAAATAACAGAAATCTACCGGCCAGGTGTGGTGGCTCATGCCTGTAATCCCAGCACTTTGGGAGGCCAAGGCATGCAGATCACCTGAGGTCAGGAGATCGAGACCAACCTGGCTAACACAGTGAAACCCCGTCTCTATTTAAAAAATACAAAAAATTTAGCCAGGCGTGGTGGCGGGCACCTGTAGTCCTAGCTACTCAGGAGGCCGAGGCAGGAGAATGGCGTGAACCTGGGAGGTGGAGCTTGTAGTGAGCCGAGATCGCGCCACTGCACTCCAGCCTGGGCGATAGAGCGAGACTCCATCTCAAAAAAAAAAAAAAAAAGAAATATATGAAGACATTAAAATGATGCTTACTAAGAATCTTTAATTTAATGGAGAAATTATTTTTATAAAAAATAAACCCATGACTACGTTAATTAAATATAACATAAATTAAATATGGAAGGAAATGAATGAAAATCATAACAGTGTATAGAATAATTATTGTTATACTTTATATATATTTTGAGTGTTTTCCACACTTTTAGAGATGTACGTTACTTTTGTTATGAGAAAATACATACCAAACTTTTAAATTAATCTTTTGGTAATTTATCAAGACTAATGTTGGAAAGGAGGAAAAAAAAATGAATGTATGTTAAACCCTTATGGAAAAAGAAGAATATGCATGAAGTGCATATTCCTGTAGCTCAGTTGATTAACAACATAGTACATTTTATGAGTCAGTATTGCAAATGTACAAAATCAAGATTGCAGATTTGGGACCCAGATCTGTTGAACTCTCTGAGATGTGACATTGATCTGAGTCTTTAAAAGTTGGATGATTTAACATAGAAGATAATGCATTTTTGGCCCACAGTGAAAAAAAAAAAGAAAAAAACAGTTTGGTGAACACTGGGTCTCCATTTTTATATTGCAATATTCCCTGAACATGCTACAGCTGCCCTCCTTGGAGGAATTCTGTAGCTACAGTGATTCATAATCCCCACCATATCTCACTGGTTTCCTAACAATGAGTCCAAAGAGCAGTTGCTATTTGTCATTACTCTTGCTTTTACTATTGTTTACAGTAAACATTTCTCTGTCACCATGGCCAGTAAAGCTAAAAGAAAAGACAATCTGAAAAGTGCATGTTTCAAGAAAAATAAAGAACATGTTTAATTATTTAAGTACAGAGTATTCCTCTGTGTCTGATATTCATACATCAGGCCCTCTTCTCTGATTTTTATAACTTGCATGGCTATCCTAAACACTTGTGTCTGCAATCCTGGAATAAGTCTGGGGACACATTATTGTTAATAACATAAACTGCTTACTATATTTTAATACTAAAAAATCATAATTCCTAATTAAATCCATAGGATATCATTCTAGTCCCTCATTAATTTTGATTTAAATAGACATACTATTTGCGGAATAATGTGATTGAAGATTGAGGGGGTATTTTAATAGTAAGATTCAGGCTTGACGTTCTGGAGGATTTTCCACACAAAGAAGAAATAGGATATATGTTATACTAATCTGATGACAATATAAAAAATATACATATGGCAGAAAATGAAGAGCTTTCTATAGAGTGGGGTAGTTATCTGTTGGGGAGCTGGGACTTGAACCATGCAGAACTGGGTGAGACTTCCTCATGGGAAGGACAACAGGAAAGATAAGAAACTAAAAAGGAACCATCTCAGAAGTAGAGAGACTGACAGTGCTTTGGGAAGCCGAGGCGAGCAGATCACCTGAAGTCGGGAGTTTGAGACCAGCTTGACCAACATGGAGAAATCCCGTCTCTGCTAAAAATACAAAAATAGCCAGGTGTGGTGGCACATGCCTATAATCCCAGCTACTCAGGAGGCTGAGGCAGGAGAATCACTTGAACCTGGGAGGTGGAGGTTGCAGTGAGCCAAGATCGTGCCATTGCACTCCCGCCTAAGCAACAAGAGTGAAACTCTGTCTAAAAAAAAAAAAAAAAAAAAAAA
>NW_016810724.1:158734-174113 GCF_001698545.2 Rhinopithecus bieti
AAGTAGTGAGACTGTTTTCCAGCTAAGTGTTCATTTTGGTGAACAGTGGCTAAAAAGTTTGCATAAGAAGAGTGAGTTAAGAAAATTGGTCTCTTGAAATTCAGGAAGAGAAGTTTGGAATATAATTCTTTTAGAAAGCAAAGCTACTGCATGCTTTTGAAGACAAGAAGTTGATTTTCAAGAAGTTTAATTTGGAAGGAAAGTGGTTTGAAGGAAGCGATTAGAGACAAAGAGGAAAATGATGTGTTTATAACAATTTAGATTTATTCAGAGAGTCAACAGATTCTTGTAGAGCACTTGTTATGAGATGCTGTCTATTAAGCATTAAGGATACACAACAATCAAATTCTTTGACCTCAAAGAGCTTATATTCCAGTGGTCATAGATAATAAACATACACATAAATAAGTACAATAGTGTAACAGGATATAGTGCATAGAATACTGATGGTGTTAATATAATCAGAGAATGCCTCTCTGAAATGTGACATTGATTCAAGTCTTTAAAGATGAAAATGAGGTTACTATACGGAACCACACTGGAAGAATCTCCAGCCAGTAGAGATAAGCACAAAACCCTCAAGAGGAAGTGAGCATGGTGTGGGGGACAGTTGGGGATGGGAGGGCAGTGTATGGAAAAGTATTGCTCAAAGGGGACAGACCTTCAGTTGCAAGATTAATGAGTTCTGGGACTCTAATGTACAGCATGGTGACCATTGTTATAGTTATTACCAATAATACTGTATTGTATACTTGAAATTTGTTATGGAAGTAGATGCTAAGTATTCTTATATTTTTTAAAAATTAGAATATGAGGTGATATATGTATACATTGTGAAATGATTACTATATCAGATTATCATATTGTACACCTTAAATACATATACATTTAGTCAATTATACCTCAATAAAGCTAGAATAAAAACCTACTAACTTTAAAATGGTCCAGTCAATAGTCTGCTCCCTGCTCCCTCGGGGAGCCAGTACCTTTTGATTCTTTTCTCATTTACTAGGGAATCAGAAGAGGTCAGGGTAACCTCCCTCTTTAGGCTTCTGGTCGGGGAAATGTTTGATTTTTTTTGAAGAATATAGCTGTTAGGAGGAAAAAAAAAGTGTGTTAGTGTGTATGAGCGTGTGTATGTGTGTGTGTGTGTCTGGAGAAGAATTTCAATAGACTTTTAGAATCAGTTAGGTCAAGAAAAGCTGCACTCAATAACCTTACAATCTTACCCTGATCATTAAAATAATTTCACTAGCACCATATTTGAAAGATAAGCACAACTGGTTTAAAAATAATTGAATAGTCCCAACTTTAACAGTAGAAGATGATGATGATGATGACATGATGATGATGGTCATCATCTCTGTATAAAAGGAGAAAGGCTGTATTTTTAGGACTATGTGCACCAGCAGGAAGAAGTAATGTAGAAGATCTTATATTGAACTGATCGGCATGGGTCTCACAGCTGGAAGAGTTAGCCCAATAAGAGAACATTTGTATAGAGCAGAATTTTTATCACAAGACACCAGTGCTCAGCCAGGCTTTTATCACACAAAATGAAAGGACTTAAAATATTCAACTAGAACTACAGTGATCAAGACCAAGGGTTTTTCAAAGTACAATATTAATCCCCTGGGATTTTTAGTAGGTGTTAGACAGAAAATGAAGGCAGGCAGGGCATTCTCAGAGAAAATAAATCTGGAAAGTGTCAAGGTAAAGTTAAATGGATTTTTAAAATTACAGCACATATGAGAACTTTTAATATGTGAATATACTTTCTGATTTTCCAAGAAAGGGGTCCATGTAGAGTGTCATTTAAGGGATAATTTCTCATCATGGAAATTCAGGAAAAGTGGCCAAAATGGCATTGGGTAAGGCCTGAATAGATGATGCTATAACAGTGTGATGACCTTGTGAATAGATTCAGTTGAATTGTAATGTATTGCCATTTAAATATACGTATAGCTAGGTTCCATGGCACATGCCTGTAATACCAGCTCTTTGGGAGGCTGAGGTGGGAAGATCACTTGAGGCCAGGAGTTCAAGACTAGCCTAGACAATATAGTGAGACCCCCATCTCTGCAAAAAAAAAAGAAAAAAGAAAAAAGAAAATAAACATATGTATAAACTTATTGTTGCTATCCATGTACTCGAAAAAATTCCCAAAGCATCAAGCAGTGTAATGAGAGACGACTGAGCTGGTAATCAGGAGGCTGGATCTTAATCTCTATTTTACCATTTTCCTGATCCAGTCCACTGGACCCCCTGAGGACTCACTGATTCATTCATTTATTCAATGAGCATTGATTGTCTCCTCTGTATGAAACAAGACTTCTGGGTGCTAGGGATATAGCAATAGAGAAGAAAGACCAAATCCCTGACCTCATAGAATTTACATTCTAGTGAAGAAGACAGATAGTAAATAAACATATAGTTTCACTATTAGATAAAGTATTATCAAGTGAGGGAGGAAAGCAGGGTTCAGTTACTTTCTCTACAAAATGAGGAGGCTGGACTCTGCCGTGAATGTCACAGTCTTTAAGTAATTATATGTAACAGAAAATCTCAGTAATCTAACTATGTTGGCTTCCCAAATAGAAGTTTATTTTTCTCATTTGAGAAGAAGTTAGGAGGTAGGTCATCCAGGACAAGTGGAGTAGTTTCATGAGGTCATCAGTGTCCCAGGTGACTCTGATGTTTCTGTTCACCTTAGGGTGTGGTTTTTATGCTAACGAAAGATAATGCCAGACATAATAAAGAAGGAATTGCTAAAGAATATGGGATAGTCCCCACATTTAGTAAGCCAGAATTTCCTAAAAATCCACAGCAGGCACTCCTTACATCTTTAGGGAGGCTGAGAAACATGAATACTTTTCAGCTGAGCAACTAGTTGCCCTGAACATAACCTGGTTCCCTTTAAGGAAGAATGATAGAGTAGAAATTAAGTAAGTAGTCTGCCTTAAGGCTTAGGGGTGAGAAATATATCCACTTCACCATCCCATGTATTATTATGATAATAACATTGAATATTGTAATAATAATACTCATACTAATATCCAACATTAAGAAGAAAATACTGATTCACACAGAAATATTTACAAGTGAAACCTTTGCTAAACAAACACACAAGCTCAGAAAAATTGACTAAATTGAACCAGAAGAGCACAGCAGTACCCAACTTAGAGGAAGTGCTAACACTACAGTGAAAGACTGTAGCACAATTCATTATTAGATCTTGCCTTACTGTCACTTAACTGTGTTTGGTACATATATGCCCTAGTTTTTTTTTTGTTGTTTTTTTTTTTTTTTTTGAGACAGAGTCTCACTCTGTCGCCCAGGCTGGAGTGCAGTGGCGTGATCTCGGCTCACTGCAACCTCCGCCTCCCAGGCTCATGCCATTCTCCTGCTTCAGCCTCCCGAGCAGCTGGGATTACAGGCGGCCGCCACCACGCCCAGCTAATTTTTTGTATTTTTAATAGAGACAGGGTTTCACTGTGTTCGCCAGGATGGTCTTGATCTCCTGACCTCATGATCCGCCTGCCTCAGCCTCCCAAAGTGCTGGGATTACAGGCATGAGCCACTGCGCTGGGCCAGTAATTTTTTTTTACATTTGTTACAGGTAAGGTACAAATCAAACACCAAATGAAACAGTGATAGTTATGTACTTTTCAACCAAAAATGTGTTTATATGATATTCAAATGTATTCATGAAGATGACTAGAGAAGTGTTCTCTGAAGGAACTCTACATTGGCAACTAAAGTTGACTTGATGATGGTCACTAATGTGACATTAGCATATTTAAATTCATGTGTTGTTTTTATTATCATTTTAATTTGTTTGAGATGCATTTTAAAGTAAAAATCAAATAAAATGTTGGCAGAGCTCTGAAGAAAGAGAAATGTTGAAGTTAAAATATACTGGACAAAGTGACCTCAATCTCACTTACAGACTCAGACTTAATTTTTTTGCATTTTACAAGGGACCAATCTTTTTTAAAGACATTAAGATCGAACAATGGATTAATGTTAGTCTTAGTTCATATTTTCAGTGCTCGTCAAAGAGCAGCAATCTCACAAACCTTTGAACAATTTGGAATGGACATTATAAAACTGGAGGAAATAGTAATGATATAATGAATTCAAAGTTGGGTAAATCCTTCTCACCTGTAATGCCTAAGAAACACAAAAAGCACTATTCATTCTTCAGCTATCTGCACACATTCTAATCTCACAGACAGCTGGAGAATACAAAACTTGCCTACAAGGGATTGAAATCATTCTGAAATTATTCCAAACAATAGAAAAAGAGGAAATCCTCCCTAATTCATTTTATGAAACTAGCATCATCCTGATACCAAAACCTGGCAGAGACACAACAACAACAGAAACCTTTCAGGTCAATATCCCTCATGAACATCAATGTAAAAATCCTCAATAAAATACTGGCAAATAGAATCCAGCAGCACATCAAAAAGCTTATCCATCACGATCAAGTTGGCTTCATACCTGGGACACAAGGCTGGTTCAACATATGTAAATCAATAAACGTAATCCATCATATAAACATAACCAATGACAAAAACCACATGATTATCTCAACAGATGCAGAAAAGGCCTTTGACAAAATTCTACACCTCATTCATGCTAAAAACTCTCAACAAACTAGGTATCAATGGAACATATCACAAAATAAAAACAGCTATTTATGACAAACTCACAGCCATTATCATACTGAATGGGAAAAAACCTCTTCAAGGAGAACTACAAACCACTGCTCAATGAAATAAGAGAGGACACAAACAAATGGAAAAACATTCCATACTCAAATATAGGGAGAATCAATATCGTGAAAATGGCCATACTGCCCAAAGAAATTTATAGATTCAATGCTATCCCCATCAAGCTACCACTGACTTTCTTCACAGAATTGGAAAAAACCACTTTAAACTTCAGATGGAACCAAAAAAAGAACTCACATAGCCAAGACAATCCTAAGCAAAAAGAACAAAGCTGAAGGCATCACACTACCTGACTTCAAACTATACTACAAGGCTACAGTAACAAAAACGGAATAGCACTGGTACCAATACAGATATATAGACTAATGGAACAGAGCAGAGCCCTCAGAAATAACACCACACATCTACAACCATCTGATCTTTGACGAACCTGACAAAAAAAGCAATGGGGGAAAGATACCCTACCTAATAAATGGTGTTAGGAAAACGGGCTAGCCACATGCGGAAAACTGAAATGTGACCCCTTCCTTATATCTCAAGATGGATTCAACTCAAGATGAATTGAAGACTAAAACATAAACCTAAAACCATAAAATCAACTCAAGATGGATTGAAGACTTAAATATAAGCCTAAAACCATAAAAATCTTAGAAGAAAATCTAAGCAATACCATTCAGGACATAGGCATGGGCAAAGACTTCATGTCTAAAGCACCAAAAGCAATGGCAACAAAAGCCAAAATTGACAAATGGGATATAATTAAACTAAAGAGCTTCTGCACAGCCAAAGAAACTATCATCAGAGTGATCAGGCAACCTATAGAATGGGAGAAAAAAATTTGCAATCTATCCATCTAACAAAGGGCTAATATCCAGAATCTACAAGGAACTTAAACAAATTTACAAGAAAAAAACAAACAACCCCATCAAAAAGTGGGGAAAGCATATGAACAGACATTTCCCAAAGGAAGACATTTATGCAGCCAACAAACATATGAAAAAACGTTCATCATCACTGGTCGTTAGAGAAATGCAAATCAAAACCACAATGAGATACCATCTCATGCCAGTTAGAAAGGCGATCATTAAAAAGTCAGGAAATAACAGATGCTGGAGAGGATGTGGAGAAATAGGAACACTTTTACACTGTTGGTGGGAGTTCAGTGTGGCAATTCCTCAAGGACATAGAACTAGAAATACCATTTGACCCAGCAAACCCATTACCAGGTATGGACCCAAAGGATTATAAATCATTCTACTATAAAGACACATGCACACGTATGTTTATTACGACACTCTTCACCATAGCAAAGACTTGGAACCAACCCAAATGTCCATCAATGATAGACTGGATAAAGAAAATGTGGCACATATACACCATGGAACACTATGCAGCCATAAAAAGGAATGAGTTCCTGTCCTTTGCAGGGACATGGATGAAGCCAGAAGTCTTCATTCTCAGTAAACTATCACAAGAACAGAAAACCAAATACTGCATGTTCTTACTCATAAGTGGGAGTTGAACAATGAGAACACATGGACACAGGGAGGGGAACATCACACACTGGAGCCTATCAGGGGGTGGGGAGTAGGTGAGGGATAGCATTAGGAGAAATACCTAATGTAGGTGATGGGTTGATGGGTGCAGTAAACCACAATGGCACGTGTAACAAAACTGCCTGTTCTGCACATGTACCCCAGAACTTAAAGTATAATAAAAAAAAGAAAAAAGAAAAAGAAACAAACACCATGCAACATGAAAAAAGGGAATTGCCTAATATTAACTTCATATCTGATACATCTTCAACTTATTAAAAAGCAAAAATCATGAAATCCCATGTATACCTCAAAAAGAGGATATGCAGTAAAAAATGTTAATAAGAGTTATGCTTAATATAATGGTTTGGGGTGTTTATTTTACCCCAATATACTTTGTTTCCTCACATTTCCTATAATAAAATGAATTACCTTAGAATAAAAATAATAAACATATTAAATAACAGGGGATTATAAAGATATCAATAACTGACATTTTGATGCTGTCAGTATTTTAATAAACTTTATTTTAGACCAGTTTTAGATTTACAAAATGGAGAAGATAGTACAGAGAGTTTCCATAACCCTCCTCCTTCCACACACAAACATTATTTCATTTTAGATTAGTATGGCACATTTGTTATAATTAATGAAGCCATATTGATATGGGATTAACCGAAGTCCATAGTTATCTGATCTTCTTAGTTTTACCTAGTGTCCTTTTTCTGTTCCAGGATTCCCTGGAGGACACCACATTGCTTTTAGTTGCCATAATTCCATAGGCACCTCTTGACTGTGACAGTTTCTCAGGTTTTCCTTGTTTTTGATGATCTTGAAAGTTTTTAGGAGCACTGCTCTCGTATATTGTAGGATGCTGCCCTAGTGCGACTTACCTGATGTTTTCATCATGATTAGACTGGAGTCATGTATTTTGGGGAGGTAATTCACAGAGGTGAAGTGTCAATTTCATGATGTCATAACAAGGGTACATACCATCAACCTGATTTGTGACTAGTGATACTGACCTTGATCATCCAGTTGAAATAATGTTTATCAGTTTTCTCCACTGTAGAGTTCCTCCGCTCCCCTACCTCCCTTTTTAATACTGTGTTCTTTAGAAGGAAATCACAATGCATAGTCCAAACTTAAGGAGTGCGGAATCATACTGCCTCTCTTTTAGGGTCGAGTGTCTTCATAGATTACTTGTTGTTCTTCTGTGCGGGAGATTTTTCCTCCTCTGCTTATTAATTTATTCAATTATTTACTTATATAACTATGGACTCATGAATACTTATTTCATACTTTGGGTTGTGGTCCAACACTACTTTACTTCATTTGTTCCTCAAATTTTTCTAGCTTTGGCCATTAAAACTCATTTTGTTGGCTCCTGTGACCCTTTAACATATCCCTATCAATGTAGGTTTGGGTTTGTTTTTGTTTGGTTTTCTGTTCGCTTCATAACTCTCTGGAACTACAAATGTTCCAAGCTCTTCTTGTATATGCCCCAGTCCTAGAAGCAGTCATTTCTCCCAGAAGCTCTATTTCTTTTTGCTGGAGAATGATATTAGAAACCAAGATTGGGTGTTCGGTATGCTTTTTGGTACTAAGGTGTCATTTCTTACATATATCCATAGAAATATACATATCTATAAATATTTCTGCATGTAATCATCTAAACATGAGTTCTCACCAATGTCTCCAACTCTTATCCATTATCATATAGATCATTTTAGCCTCTTCCTCTTAGTTATCTGTAAATTCCCAACTCAACAGTGAGAAACCTTGTTCCCACCATCCACCATTCTTTCACATAATTGATCAATTCCAGTATACAGTTATAGCAGTGCAGAATTGTTAACCCATACCCAATGAGAAACAACCTTGTAAATGACAGTACAGGACTTATGGTCAACTCCTTTTGCTTTTGGTATTGCACACTCCACTGATTTTCAAACTTATTTGTGTCCGCATCTTTTCCCCTCACTCCCTTCAGTGAGGTCGTTTCACACATTTATGGTACATTTATTTTCTCTTTTGTAGGGGCAGAAAGGTGTGATCACTTTTCTCACCCATCATAAGGGTCATGGTCGATTCTCCTATAAGGACAGGTTAACCAGAGAAAAGCATACCAAATTTATGTTATCAAAATTTTATGTTACATAGGAGCCTTCAGGAATAAAGATCCAAAGACCCAGGCAAAACTATTTTATGCTTAGGTTTGATGAAGAATAGAAAGTGTAGAAATGTGATTGGACACAAGAGTATGATCTAATGACAACAGACTGAGACCAAATGCAGTGAGACATCTCTGCATAGCATTTCATCTTCCCAGGTATGGAACAGAATCCCTCTGTAATAAGTGTCTTTAAAGGAGAAGTCAGCCTGGAGACAGTGGCCTGTCTAGATTGAATGGCTTGCTTTGGAAAAGAGGTGTTCTGGTTTCTATGCCCCACCTTAGGGAAGAAGAATTCTGATTTCTAAGGCTGTCTCTGGGGAATCAAATTGGGTGGGAAACAGGAGGGGAGGAGAAGTTCAGAAAGACCTTGGTTCTGAGGCTTTTCCAATTTGCATTTGTTCAAAGAACTGAGTCTGACAAGGCGCCCTACTTTGGGGGTATCCACTTGTCACATTGCTTCCTGAAATCCCCTGACTTTCTATTTATAAAAAGTAATCTGCATATATATTAAGATTCACTCTTTGTGTGATAAAGTTCTATGGGTTTTGGTGAATGCATAATCTAATGATTCTACCATTGCAGTATTATTCACTAATAGTTTCACTGTTCTGGAAAACCCTGATTTTACCTCGTCTTTCTTCTCTGCCTTCCCCTGAACTTCTGGCAATTGATGAATCTTTCTCAACAGTTTTGTCTTTTCCAGAAGTCATTTGGTAGGAGCAGAAGTAGCAGCAGTAGGAGTAAAAGGAAAGAGGGGGGAACTAGAGAAGGGAGTCCTTCTCTAGGTGATCAGGAACTGAAATTCCAAAAGAGTAAGTCCAAGTAAAAACCACTCAGAGAATGCCAAGACTCAAGGTGAGAAAATCCCACTAAATATATTCAAAGAGCAGAATGGAACGGAATGGAAGCAAGTAACGAGTGAAGTAGTTGGCCAGGTGCGATGACTCATGCCTGTAATCCCAGCACTTTGGGAGGCCATGGCAGGAAGATTGTTTCAGGCCAGGAGTTTGAGACTAGTCTAGGCAATGTAGTGAGCCCCATTTCTACAAAAAAAAAAAAAAAAAAAAAAAAAAAAAAAAAAAAAAAAAAAAAATTAGCTGGGCACGGTGGCATGCACTTGTAATCTCAGCTACTCAGCAGGCTGAGGTGGGAGGATTGCTTGAGCCCAGGAGTTCAGGCTGCAGTGAGCTAGTATTGTGTCACTTCATCCTAGCCTGGATGACAGAACAAGACCCTGTATATAGGCAGGGGAGAGTGAAGAGTGAAGAGTTTAGGATCATGGGAAATTACTGAGAAAATTGCCTGATGGAGACTAAGTCAGCCTGGATCATAACTCTCACGCTACCCGACCATATGACCTGGACAGGTCCCTTCATCTTCCTGCTCCACAGTTTCCCATTTGAAAAATAACAGGATTGTACAGTTAATGTGGTCCATCCCTTCCAGCCTTAAGCACTCTGTGACTCTCTTTTATTAACCATCATTAACAACAATGATGGTCTCAACTGGTCTCATGGACACCCTAACTCAGCCATGCACAGGACCGGCATCATTTCCCCAAGATCGCGGCATCAAGGCAACTTGGCAAAACTGGAAATAGCAGAGGGAAAAATGGAAGAAACCCACGCTCAGACTTTCCGTAGGAACTTTTGCCCAGAATTATGATGGGAGAACAATACAGGTACCCTGAAATATTTTATATACTTATTCCAAATATTAGAGTGCATTGAGGAAATTGTGAGGCTTTCAAAGTAAAACAAAACCTATTTTGAAAGAAAAGCTCATTGTTCAGGTTTATGTACTTCTTGAAAGTAAAATTGAGCCTGGGATTTTTTCCTCTGAGATTTCTGCAACAGCCAAAGACAAATATAACTCTTTGACAAATAACCATTCGTATTATATAATGACTAAAAGAAAAAGTCTTGTCACAAAATCTAATCTTGGGAAAGAACATGCTTTGTCTAAATTAAATAGTAATAAATGAGCCAACATCTATTATTTCCGTCATTTATGCATTTGATTGCTTTACCAATAGTTCTATGAAAGGATGTGTGATAGATCTGATTGGCATTTGGCCCTCTCCTTTCAGGTTAAGAAAATCAAAGTAACTCTTGAACCCCATGCCACAAGACAGTTATCTTTTGCTAGTGACTCTGCCCAAAAACCTGCGACATGTATCCTACTTGTCAGCCCTTCCAGAGCCATGACTGATACCAAGAGGAAATATTTCAAAGCAAACAGCAACAGTATTTGATGTCAGAAGTGAAAATAAACAAAGTCCTCATTTTTGAGGCCCCAAAGCTACAGCTAGCAATTCAGTTCTAACAGTAGCTTTACTGCCCTTTTCTGAGGCTGATATTAAAGCTTCATGGTGAGAAAATAAATTTTATCATTTTACATGGAAAAAAAAAAAGACACTTAATTGCTGGTTTACTATTAAATCTTTTCCTACAGAGTTAATTTTCTCTGGTGTGGTAGCCATAGTGCTCTTCCCAGATTATCTGAGTTTTTTAACTTTTTTTTTTTTAGGTTCAGGGTTACATGTGCAGCATGTGCAGGTTTGTTATATAAGTTCATGTGTGTCATACGGGTGGTTGTACAAGTTATTTCATCACTCAGGTATTAAGCCTAGTGTTCATTAGTTATTTTTCCTGCTTCTCTCCCTCCTCCCACCTTCCACTCTCTGATAGGCCCCAGCGTGTGTTGTTCCAAAATGACTAGAAGTAGTTTACTAACAAAAATAATAGTATCATCCTCAGTGGAGAAGAACACTTGTTTTCCAAAGGTTGGTTAACTATTTAACGCTTAGTAACCTCTGTAGAGATTTTATCAATCCATAACTCAAGAACCCAAGAACACACTGGTTATACTCCACCAAAACTGTGTCCTGGATATATTGATTTGGTAAAGTTTTGGGACGAGAGTGGGCCACCATCACCAAATCCATTTTCCATAAATGTAAATTATGCTTCATTTGGCCCTGTTATCCTGCCAAATGGCAGAATAGTATTGAAATGTCATGTCTTAAAGGATCACACGAGTCATCAAGGCTTGCCAACGTGAGTAATTCTGACTCCCTGTCATGGCTCAGACATATTATAAAATTAAGTGTACACATATACACAAACTCAAATAGAAATAATGACTGGGTCACATGAAGTATCATAAATAATGAATTATAATAAAAACTTTGGGTACATATGAATTTTATTATAAACAAAAGTAGTGTGGAAAAAAAACCAATTTCTAGACTTACAAATCCCAAAGATATTATATTTGTATACAGAACTGGACAATAAAAATCAAACCATTAGGTAATGGAAGCTTTTGAACTTGTTCATAAACCAAAACATTCAATTATGTTAAACACTTAATATTTTATTGTGATAATAGCTGCCATTTACTGAATATAAAATAAAAGCTAGATTCCATATTCCGTACCTTAAACTGCATTCTCCTAATTAATCTTCATTCAACTCTTAGAGCTAAATAATTGTATATGCATTTTAGAGGTTAATGTCTCACAATCACACACATTCTGGATATCCTCAAACCTAAGTGTCTCATCCCCACCAACTATGACCCTTGTTTCAGGTCTTTCTTTTCCTTCAAAAGTGGCTTGTGCTGAGTTTTCTATCAAGACTCGAAAAGGTTGCTGACTGGACAGCAGATAGATAATGAATGTGAAAGTAGTCGTGTGGGTTATAAGCATGATGCACAGCCCTGTTTGATAATATTTGTATTTTAACAAGGTCCTTTATGGTTTTATGCAAGTGGGAATATCCCACTTCTTGGAATGCCATTGAAAAACCTTTGAGAAGATGAGCCCTCTAAATCCCTCTGAATGAATAAAGGTATAGGTTGGGACTCTGCAAGTAACAAAATCTAGCTTTCAAACTTCACAATTTCCATAACAAGAAATAACTGGCTAAAGGACTTTCAAAGCAGGTGCTTAAAACCTCTGATCACTGGCTAGAGACAGCTGTCCACCACTGGACAATCCAACTGTGACCATGGAAGAGGAGTTAGAAGCTGACACCCCCTATTCATTCTCTGAAGATTGTTCTTTACATTATTTCTCATTCACGGTAACCTGACTTAAAGTGGTTGAAAGTGAGGTATGCTTAAGCAGAACTTCTTTAAAATTTACATGAATTTGATTTCAAATGTCTTCAAATCAGAAGTAATGATCCCAGTGCAAGATAAAGCATTTAACTTTAAGATACTTAATGGCCACTTTGACAATACGGGAAGCATTCCACGGGCTTGGACCCAATTTCCAGCTCTAACACTCCATAACCATGGAAGCTTTGGTATACAGCACTCTCTCCAAACAGTATGGCTACCCAGAGGCTCTGAATAAAACCTTGGATGCTTTATAAGTTCACCCTTCACAGGAGAAAAAGACATAAAACAAATTAGATTTAAATTTACATATAGACACACACACACACACACACACACACACACACACACACAGACACATACACACAATCCCCAACTTCTCCAAGAAACTTAGAGGAGTTAATGCAGCCCTTAAATGGTGGGTTTATTTCCTTGCTGTGGCTCACACACAGAGCTGAAAACTTGGCTCAGACTGTGACGCATTTTACAAGGCCAACATCACTTGGGGCAATGCAGAAAACGGGTTGCTTATATTCTATTCCCTCCAATTCAGCTCTTTTCTCTCTTGCTATGTTTCTTTATTGCCTTCCAAATTCAGACTCTCGCTTACAAGCTTCTCTTATTCATGAACATTAAAAGTCAAGCCATTGTTATCCTAAAACCCACTTGGGTATTCTGTAAGGAGAGTAAAAGGCAATAGAGGGGCAGTAAGCAATAACTGCCATCTTATTTTGTCTATTATCTGCTGCAATATCTTAAGCAGAACCACTCCCTTTCAAACTCTTTGTGATGATTTCAGAAAAAAAAAAAAAAAAAAAAAAGATGACAAAGCAGCTTGCTTTTAAAGAGAGGAAAAAGATGTCGTGACTAATTCCTGTTAGAAATCCTCTCATTTTAAGAGCAGGCTGGGTTATCCTTATAATACATCAGGATTTGATCCCGAGAGAGCTGTCAGCTGACCTCACAGGAAGCTTCTTGAGGCTGAAGGCTGTTCTTGCTGTCACTAAATGCTGACCTGCACTTGTATTCTAAATCACTGCACACAGTGCTCTTTGAAAACCAAACCTGCAGTTTAGACATTATTGAGCTATTCCTTTAGCTCTTCAGAAAACAATCGCAAAGCTGCCGCAACACAAGTTAACTTCTTGGAAATTGAAGTAATTGTTCATTACAGTTTATTCTGTGTGAATATTGATTTGCTATCTAGTTTCTTCAGTCTTTATAATACAGTTGTTTTAGCCAACTTCTAGTTCTCGGATCTGAGTAAAACTACTGGGCATCCAGAGCTCTTATTCTGCCATTTGTGACTGTAGCAAAAAGAACACTAGAAAATACGTCTTAGAGATCCTGCATTTTCATCCCAGCCTCATTCTTCCTAGCCATTTAATAATGCAGGATTATCTTCCCTGTCTATAAAATGGACATGGTAGCAGCCCTCCTTTGACCTTGCAGTGTAACTACATGATTTAAACAAAAATGCCAGTCATCCTTGATAAATGGTGTTGCCTAAAACAAAGAAGAAAATTACACACACACACACACACACACACACACACACATAAATACCCACACACAAACACACATACACGCAACATAAATTTATTTCAATTTTTTTTCACTATACCTTATCTCTTAGATTACATGGCTTATATCTAATAATAATTTTCTTTTTCAGTTTTAAAAAGAGAATCAGGCCAAGGCGGGTGGATCATGAGGTCAGGAGTTCAAGACCAGCCTGGCCAAGATGGTGAAACCCCATCTCGACTGAAAATACAAAAATTAGCTGGACATGGTGGTGGGCACCTGTAATCCCAGCTACTCGGGAGGCTAAGGCAGAGAACTGCTTGAACCTGGGAGGCGGAGGTTGCAGTGAGCTGAGGTAGTGCCACTGCACTCCAGCCTGGGCAACAGAGCGACACTCCGTCTCAAAAAAAAAAAAAAAAGAAAGAAAGAAAATTAGCATTTACTTAAAAAAAGTAACAAGTATAATTAAAAGAGCTGCAAGCACCAAGTTCCTATATATAGCAATTAACATAAATACTATTTCCATACATGAATTTGAGATAAAAATTGAAAAAGGGCTGGGTGTAGTAGCTCACTGCTAAAATCCTAGCATTTTGGGAAGCCAAGGTGGAAAGATTGCTTGAGCCCAGGAGTTTGAGACCAGCGTGGGCAATATGGCAAGAACCCAGTCTACTAAAAATTTCTAAAAATCAGCTGGGTGTGGTGGTGTGTGCCTGTAGTCCCAGCTACTCAGGAGGCTCAGGTGGGAGTATCACTTGAGCCCTGGGGGTCAAAGCTGCAATGAACTACGACTGTGCTATTGCACTGCAGCCTGGTCAACAGAGTGAGACCCTGTGTCTAAAAATAAATGAATGAATGAATAAATATTGAACCCATTTAAAATTATTGGAAGACTATTTTCTTTGCTTAAAAAGTTATTTTTTATATGTACTATTTTACAAGAGAATCGAAATGTACAAGGTATGTCATCATTATAAAGAGAATTTGGGCCGGGTGCAGTGTCTCACCCCTGTAATCCCAGCACTTTGGGAGGCCGAGGCAGGCGGATCACAAGGTCAGGAGGTCGAGACCATCCTGGCTAACCCGATGAAACCCCATCTCTACTAAAAATACAAAACATTAGCCGGGCATGGTGGCGGGCACCTGTAGTCCTAGCTCTTGGGAGGCTGAGGCAGGAGAATGGTGTGAACCCAGGAGGCGGAGCTTGCAGTAAGCAGAGATCGCACCACTGCACTCCAGCCTGGGGAACAAAGCGAGACTCCCTCTCAAAAAAAAAAAAA
>NW_016810724.1:174269-206738 GCF_001698545.2 Rhinopithecus bieti
AAAAAAAAAAAAAAAGAGAATTTGGAGGTGACTCTTTTTCAGCGAGCCATACCCAGATTTGATTTAATTGTTCACAAGCAAAAATTGTTTTAAAATTAATTAGAGTCAAAGAGTTCATAATATAATAAATTTTCTAAAAGTTATCATTTCAGATATCAGTGGCTTTTACCTGCATATTCATTGCTGCAGAGGTTCATTTGATTGATTGGTTCCATGAGCAAAGACCTGTAGTAGTAAATCTCTAGCAATGCAATGAGACACTTATAACAAAAGTTATTTCTTCCTTTAGTGATTTCAGAAATAAACTGAATTGGGAATATCTTCATTTACGGCAGCCAGCTCTTCCATTTCCTTTTTTTTTTTTAAGAATAGCTTTCAAATATTTCTTAAAACTATTATGTGAAAGCCCAAAAGTAGACAAAGAGCAGCACAGATAAGAAGTGCATGGCTATATATATGATCTCATCAGCAGGGCAACAGGGTTGGCTGAATGGAACCCCAGCCAGGCCTTTATGGCCACGCAGAGAAATGGTCATTCCTGCTGTAGGCCCAAATCAATCTGACAAAGCATCGCATCACAAAAATTAGAATTTCGAGGAAAGGGAACAGAAAGTCTGATTCCTGACTCTCTATTTCAAAACCTGGCACCTAGAAATTCTGAGTGTTGATCAAGGTAAAAGAAAATGCTGTATATAAAAATGCTTCAGAAACTAGTCTAGAGTCCTGTGTGAGTATGAAGAATTCTTTCCACAACTGGATTCAGAGGGCACAGCTTTGGTTTGAGGTTTGCCGGTGAGGAGGTGATAATAGTGAGCACAGATGAAGTTTCTAAGTTGACAGCAAATTTCAGTTATCATCAATTTCCACGCAATCATGTGAACACAAGTATGTCCAGCTCAAAGTTTGAAACTGTGTTAACCAGAAGACAAATGAGACAAACCATTTTTTTAAAAAAGGCAAGTTTCATGGATAAACAAATGTGGCATATTCATAAAGTGGAACCATACTCAAAACCAAGCAAAAAAGCATTACGATAGATCAACATGGTGAATCTAAAAAAATGTATATTGAATAAAACGAGCAAGATATATAAATGTAACAAACAAAAGAGAGCAAACTGTTATGACTCCATTTATATGAAGCTCAAGAATGTCCAAACCAATCTATAGTAATGGAAATCACCATAGATGTGGAGTCAAGAGGGTGGAATTGGCAGACTGAGTACAAGGGGGCATAAAGGAACTGTCTGAGGTGAAGGGAAGTGGTTTATGTCTTTATTAGGTATTGTTTACACAGATACATACATGTGTCAAACCTCATCTCATTCTACGCTTTAGATCTATACATTTCTCTATTCATAGATACACTTAACCTCAACATGTTTTGTAAAAGGTCAACTTTCCCCTTTTCCCTAATCTTGTTTCTTCTTCTTCACCCTTCCTCCTCCCTATTTTCCTTCTCTCTCTCTCTTTTTCTGTATCCACAAACATACTAACCTTTTTATTTAACCTAGTTGCTCTCCATTACCTCTTCTAGTCCCTGAGGAAGTAAAGCCCTTTCTCTTTAATTTCTATTAATATTAACCTAGGTTTTGGCTGAATTAACCTTACCCAGTCCTTTGAAATTCAGAACAGAAACCTCCCTGAACTAAGGTCTGTCTTCCCTGAGCCTATGCTTCTAAGAGCTTCCCTCACTCTCAGGGAGCAAACACGGCATTGAAGGGATGGATGGGGCAGAGGCATTGGAGAGGGCAAAGCAAAGGAGAACAGGAGTCCTTCGGAGCTCTGCTGCAAGTCCCTGTGGAACACTGATGTGTTTTTGCATAATTCAGCTAATCAAATTGAATAATTATATTAAAGTGACTTTTAGCATAAATTTTGGCATATTAGACCAGAAGGACCTTTTCTTGACAACTTGCCATATTACTGATGGAAACCACTTTCAGAATCTCTAGGACTTAGGAAGTTCACCAACTTAACTTACCTACTGAAGTTGCTGGATCTTAGATCAAGATGAAATTCCAACATAAAATAAATGGTCTCAGTGATTCCTGAAGAATATACCATAGTCAGACATATAGAAATGCCATGATTTACTCTCTTGGCATCTCTCTCTATCTCACTAGACATCAAACTGTGGAACTGTTGACAATAGTTATCTCTGGAAAGAGAAATAATAGAAAGGCTTCTTTATCTTATTCATCTCTGTATTGATTTGTGGTTTTGCTTTTACAATTACTGTATTGTTTTTTATAATCACAAAAAGGCTCAAGGTACCATAAAAATACTTCTACAATAAGACAGAGATGAGTGGGTAATTGTAACAGTTTATACCCAAGTTGTAGCACTCATTTTGAAAAAATAAATACATCTGAGCAGACTTTAAAAAATGTAATAAACACCATTTGAAACCCTGATATGAGCAGAAGTTCCTGCTCTTCTGTTTTGATTTCCAAGATGGCAGCTGTGTAAGCATTAATGAGACATGTGGCTTTAGATGGAAGAAACTGATCCATGTCTATAACATTTTATTAATATCTCAGCATTTTGGTTTTGCAATATGGTAGATGACATGGAGCCTCTCAATCTCTGGCCTGCTCACTATTTCTACAAATATTAACATAGCATTGAGTCAATCCTTCAAGCCTCCATTTTAAAATATAATATTGAAATGAGAAGGTTCGATTTTGAGAAAGATTCAGCTAAGAAGGTGCCTCCCTGAAACATAATGGAAGTTTGGTATTTGAGCTTTGAACACCGCTTTGAATTAGAAAACCAGAGATGCCAGTGAACTGATGAGTTCGTTTAGTGCCACATTCTGCCAAAATGTCTGTGCAATATTGGACTTCAAAATGCAACATGAGCGAAAGCTAAAAGTCATCATGAATAATTCAGATCACATCTCAATGTCTGAAAAAGAAAAATATTTTATCTTGAACAGGAAAGAGTATTTAGCATAAAAAATCATTATGTGGGACCAAAACCAAACAAAGGCATTTTAGAACACACACCCTGTGCTCAGATATCTGAGAGAACTTCTAATTTAACTTGACATAGTACATGAATGGGCATCCTTTCCTTACCACCTTTTGTTCCAAGGAAGTAACACTGACCCTTCAGTGTCAGTCCAACAACTCTCCTTGCGGTGCCTGCCATGTGTCAGCACTGTGTGACACACACAAAAGATGCAAGGCATGGCCCAGACCCTAGTGCTTCAGTCAAGAATGCCACAACAGAAAACAGAACACAGGATGGTGCTAAATGGTGTGATGCACACCACAAAACTACTGGAGGATTATATTATAACTACATACGCCATAGCCTTTGAGGGAACAAAGGGAGCATTAATTTCTTACCTGGTCCTCATTTCCCTGCTCAATCAATCTTACACCTCACTATCAGATACATCATCCTCAAATACAGTTCCCATCACATTACTCTAGCTTAAAAACTCAAGTTACTCCCCAGTGGCTTGTTTTTTGGAAAATCTTCACCCTGATCTAACATGAGCCTTCAAACCACCTTACCAGCAACCTCCTGCTATTCTCCTCACTCAAGCATCTTCAGAGTCTAGGCAGGCAAGCTAACATGTGCAGCAACCTGTTGCAAAACTACAGTGAGTATACAGACTAGGCAGAACATACCCAACAACATTTAGATTATAACTGAAAAAAATCTTGCGCTAGTCTGTCATCAACCTGCTGAGATGCCACACTGCACCCCAGGATGGCACAGTAAGCCCTTGGCTCTACCATGAACACTGCTTTTCTTTCTCCTCACTATTTCTTACCTGTTCCCTGGCCTTGAATGGTCACAAATCTACATCCTCACCTTCAAGGAAATCTTAAATCACCTTCCTGTAAGAAGCTTCCCAAATCCCTTCAAATCATGTGTAATCTGTCCTTCCATGTTTCACTGCTATGGCATTTATGTAACGTGTTCTTTTGAAAATAATAATTTGTGCATTTAAATTATGTTCTTTACTAAGCAGAAATGAAATTCCTCGAGATTGGATATCTTCTTACTAACTTCTGGGTACATAATGTTAACTTTAGTAGGTGCTTAATACATTTTCAATAAGCTAAACTGAAATCACCATATAAGAAAATATTTTTAAAGCACTGCTCAATGTACTTACAATAGATGTGGGGGAAAGTCATGTGCATATAAGATTTTTTTTTTTTTGAGATGGAGTCTCGCTCTGTCTCCAGGCTGGAGTACAGTGGCACAATCTCAGCTCACTGCAACCTCCACCTTCTGGGTTCAAGCAATTCTCCTGCCTCAGCCTCCCAAGTAGCTGGGATTACAGGTGCGTATCACCACACCCAGCTAATTTTGTATTTTTAGTAGAGACGGGATTTCACCATAATGGCCAGCATGGTCTCGAACTCCTGACCTCGTGATCTGCCCACCTCAGCCTCCCAAAGTGCTGGGATTACAGGCGTGAGCCACCGTGCCTAAGATTTTTAAAATTATTTACATGGCAATTAAAGACATGCCAAGTATATGTGGAAGTGCCTACCTCCACACACCACACACAGGTTTTGTGGAAACCCTGTCTCCACAAAAAACACAAAAATTACCTGAGTGTGGTGAAACATGCCTATAGTCCCAGCTACTCAGTAAACTGAGGTGGGAGAATTGACTGAGCCTAGAGGTCAAGCCTGCAGTGAGCCATGATTATATCACTGCACTCCAGTCTGAGTGACAGAGTAAGACCCTGAGACAGACAGAAAGACAGACAAACAGAAAGAAAGAGAGAGACAGAGAAAGAAAGAAAGAGGAAGGAAAGAGAAAGTAAAAGAAAGAGAGAGAGAGGGATAGATGCTGGCTGTACACAGTAGCTCACGCTTGTAATCACTTGAGGGTGATTACACTAGAGGGTGGATCATTTGATCCTGGGGGTTCAAGACCAGCCTGGGCAACAGACTAAGATTTCATCTCTATTAAAAAATAATTTTAAAAATAAAAAATATTCTTATTTGGGAATGTATACGAACACTTACTCAGACTTTTTCTGTTTTCCCCAAATAGTGACTAGAACTTAAAGCTAATGACCAGCAGTTGACAGTAGTGCATTCTGAAAATTCTTGGCAGATCAGACACCTCTTAAAGGCTTTTGAGAGGTGACTAAGCCATCTCATCTATGCTACAACCATCACCCCATCACAGCTTTCCCATTCGGTCCACACGCGAGTGATGCAGATCAGAACAAATGTCAGAAATGCAAGTCATCTGCTAGAAAAAGACTTGTGTGTTTTATTTTCCCCTTTCCTCCTCATGGAAGGAGGGAGGTGGTGCTCAGTACCTCGACCGAAAGCCAAGGGAGAGGGCCTCCAAGAGAATCACTTCGTGCATAAGGGTAACTGATTCCTTCTCCCACAATTGGAAGTATGTTTATATAGACTGCTAGATGATTTGCCTTCTGAGCCTCTTTGAGCTGAGGAAAAAACATCAAAAAGCGGGGAGGGAAGGGAAGAAACTGTGGCTGTGGAGCAGCTCCCAAGCTCACAATTTGACAAGGCAAAGCTGCTCCATGAGTTTCCTGTGGGTCATACAGACATCATGGAAGAGGAGTCACGTTGAGTCATCTTGCAAGCAACAAGGGAGGCATACTCCAGGAGCAAGTTGCGGGGATACTGCTTGGTCAGGGAATAAGACAGGGAGGGAAGACGTAGGTTCGGAATGGATCTTCTACAAGAACCCCAGTTTCCACAGAAAATGCACAACTCTCCCTCCCCAGAACCAACAGTTGGAAGCCTAGAACTCAGAATGCATTGAAAGTGATCGGTGTTAGAGAAACAGGACTGAGCCCAGAGAAAAGACTACAATAGCCACTAAAGAAAAAAAACTTGTCCCTGTCCCCCTTCTTCTCCTTAACACACCAAAGGATCTAAAACCAGGATTGGAAAGGAAGAGGAAGGCAAAAGCAGGGAATATCCTCCCATCCTGAAGGTCTCCTAGACACGGATAAAGCCTGTGGAGGGAGAAGAAAAAGCCTAAAATTGCTCTGGAGGCTTTGAGAACTACAGAAACCAAAAATCCAAAAGCCATGGAACATGGCAAAACGTTGTCATTTCAATAAGTTCAGCTTCCTGAAGAAAGGATTGGAGAAAATAATATGGTTTAATGTGTGTGCCCCAACAAGCTCAATTTCAGTATAACCAGCATAGAAGGATAATGAGAGAGGATATTGGAAGGATAAACTGAGTCCAGATTGTAAGAATACTGAATTATTAGGACTTGCAATTCATCCTGAAAGTAAGGAGAACATTGAAGGTTTGGGACCAGGTCACTACAGGCCCCTATGAGGATTAATTGAGATTTAGTCTGTGGGTAGATTATAAGACACAGAGCCTAGAGGCATGGAGACTGGAGAGGAAGTTGTCATAATAATTTTGATGACTCATAGTAACTGGAGCCTACACCACAGGGACAATTGTTGCAATGGCATAAATGAGATAAACAGCAGTGGTATTTTACATGTGGAATGAAAATATTTAGACAACCATCTAAATCTAGGGAATGAGAATAAAGGATAACTCTAACTTGAATTGAAGTTCTTCAACATAGATTATGACTGAGAGGTGACAACATGCTAGCAGCCTTCACTCTCTGTTCCTCCTTGGCCTCGGCGTTCACTCTGGCAGCACTTCGGGAGCCCTTCAGCCTGCCATGGCACTGTGGGAGCCCCTCTCTGGGCTGGCCAAGGCCAGAGCCGGCTCCCTCTGCTTGCAGGGAGGTGTGGAGGGAGAGGTGCCAGTGGGAAGGGGGGCCAGCCCGAGTTTCGGGTGGGCGTAGGCTCGGCAGGCCCACACTCAGAGCAGCCGGCCAGCTCCGCTGGCCCCAGGCAGTGAGGGGCTTAGCACCTGGGTCAGCAGCTGCAGAGGGTGTGCCAGGTCCCCCAGCAATGCCAGCCCACCGGGGCTATGCTCACGTTCTCGCGGGGCCTCAGCTGCCTCCCTGTGGGGCAGGGCTTGGGAAGTGCACCCAGCCATGCCATAGCCTCCCCACCTCCCCAGCCATGGGCTCCAGCACATCCAAGCCTCCCAGACAAGCGCCGCCCCCTGTGCAGGGGCACCCGGTCCCATCGACTGCCCAGGGGCTGAGGAGTAGGGTCACATGGCACAGGACTGGCGGGCAGCTCCGCCTGCAGCCCTGGGGCAGGATCCACTAGGGGAAGCCAGCTGGGCTCCTGAACCTAGTGGGGACTTGGAGAACTTTTCAGTCTAGCACTCTGTGTCTAGCTAAACATTTGTAAATATACCAATCAGTACTCTGTGTCTAGCTCAAGGTTTGTAAATACACCAATCAGTATTCTGTATCTAGCTAACCTAGTGGGGACTTGGAGACCTTTTCTGTCTAGCACCCTGAGTCTAGCTAAAGGATTATAAAGACACCAATCAGCACTCTGTGTCTAGCTCAGGGATTGTAAACGTACCAATCAGCACCCTATCAAAATGGACCAATCAGCTCTCTGTAAAACGGAACAATCAGTGCTCTGTAAAATAGACCAATCAGCTCTCTGTAAAATGTACCAATCAGCAGGATGTGGGTGGGATCTGATAAGGGAATAAAAGCAGGCTGCCCTAGCCACCAGTGGCAACGGGTTGGGGTCCTTTTCCATACTGTGGAAGCTTTGTTCTTTTGCTCTTTATAATAAATCTTGCTGCTGCTCACTCTTTGGGTCAATGCTGCCTTTAAGAGCTGAAACATTCACTGCAAAGGTCTGCAGCTTCACTCCTGAAGTCAGCGAGACCACGAACCCACCAGAAGGAAGAAACTGCAGACACATCTGAAGGAACAGACTCTGGATTCGCCATCTTTAAGAACTGTAACACTCACCACAAGGGTCCGTGGCTTCATTCTTTAAGTCAGCTCCAGACCAAGAACCCACCAATTCTGGACACGTGACTACCATTGGCCGCTACTCCCTCACTTCTCCAACCCCTTTCCTGGAAGAAGAAAAAACAAATCTATGAGTGGTGGTTATTTTGAGAGAAGTGTGAAGAGATGGGTGTGGCTTATAGTCATTTCATCTTTCCAACTGATTAAAAACTTAACCACTCCATGTCTGACATACTCCCCCAAAAAATGCTATTACCGCCACCACAAGTTCTTGCCTGCTCTGAAAATGCAGCGGGGGCATATGGTGGAATCTACTGAATGTGAAACAAAGGAGGTAAGGAAGGCTCATGGCTCTCTGAAAGATTCACTACAAGTCCAGAAATGTGAAAATGATCCAGATTTCCTGAATCTTAGATCAGACGTCATTTCAATACTTCATAATAGTTGCTCTCTGCAGGTTCTCCTGAAGAAGGGAGGGTTTCATCAGCTCGATACACACATTGCAGGAGCATTCTAACACCATTAACTGTAGAAACTAGCAGCAGAGGAAGTTCTTCTTGCACAACTTTCTTTTGTGTGTGTGTGTACAAGTTGAAGAGTTCAAACACAAGCACCCATTTCCACAATACTCACCGTAATGCCTTCCGTTGGTATCAGGCTTGATATTGGGGCTGACCATTTTAAGTACTTGCTTCAATCAAGATGCTAGGTGAGCATGAAGAAGCCATAAGAAGAAGCCATAAGAAATGTGTCGAATTTCTGGGATTCACAATTTCAGACCTGAACCAAGACTGGCCACAGGTTATCTAGGGAGTCTCCTGGAAATTTGCTGCACGCTCCCCACCTCGTTCATTTATTCGCTCATGCAAAACATATTTACTAAAGACCTACTCTGTGCTACTCATTGTGCTCTCAACTGAAACACAGCAATAAACAAAATAGACCTGCCCTCAAGTTGCTCACAGCCTTGCACAGAAGGCACCAAAGACAAGGAAAGAGAAGGTGATATCTGATATAAATGAGCAGAGGCTGCTGTGGAAGTGATCAGCCAGCTTCGACTGGGAGGATGAGAAAGTGCTTCCCAGAATTAAGATGTAAGCTGAACCTAAAGAAGAAGTCAGGCAGGGGGAATTAAGATGCAATAAAATATTATATGTGCAAAAGTCCCAAGACAAGAATGAACATAAGCATGGCTAAACATGGCATAAGCAAGGAAGGTCAATGAACATCACTGGCCCTAGAAAATGGGGGCATGGGGATAGGGTTGGCAGAGGAAGAGGGGTAAAAATAGAGAGGTCATACAGACATTCAGGACCCATATCAGCAATGAACATCTTTGTAAAGGAAGTTGAGATGAAATCAAGGGCCACACACAGCAATCAAACTTATTTGGGAGAGTGGGGCAGGTAACTTTGGAGACTAAATGAGAATGAACTAGAATTAGAGCAGAACGTGATTGGCAACTAGGAAAGCAATTAGAGGGCATGAGGATGCCAATAGTGTTGGAATTATTGTGTAGGATGGTTCCAACAATATTGTCAAGGGCACTGGGCAGGCCTTGGTCTTGATCATAGGTGAGAGATGAGGAAGGGACAGAAGCATCCTAGAGTAGAAGTATGGTGTGCTGTTTTAGGGCAGGGGCTCTGCTTCTCACAGTTAATTCAGTTAATTGCTGTGTGACCTTGGCCAAACTTCTTAAACCTCTGTCCTTTGGTTTACTTATTGGTAAAATAAAAATCAGGATAAGACCCTCTATTTAGAGGGGTTGTGAAGATGGGGTAAAGTACATGAAGTGCTGAACTCTTGCCCGGCACATATCAGATGTTTGTATGGGTTAGGACATAGTCTCACTGGCTGTAACAGAAGCCCAAAACTACAGTGGCTTATATAAGACAGAAGTGCATTTTTCTTATATCCAGGTATAAGCAGTGGTAGGAAGGTAAGCTGAATGGCCAAGGACTCTTCTACCTTGTTGCTCTGTAACCACTGGGATGAGGCACTCATCCACGTGGTCCAGGATATCTCCATTCCAGCCAGTGGGAAAAAGAAAGGGAAAAAGGACAGCATGTCCAAATTCAGCAGTTGGGTCTTTTATTACAGAGAAGGTGACAATGCGTATCAGGGGACACTCAGGCACTAGCAATACTTAATATATGTTAATGTTATAGAAAGATAGTGACTGCTTGAAGGAGAGGGAAAAAGTAAAAAAAAAAAAAAAAATCCATTTCTGTTGGGTGAGACTTGGTAAACTTAAAACGTAAAAAGTTACAAACTTAAAACCTTTCCAATTTTATCAAAGTAGAGGATTTAGACAAAACTATATTATCTAAGGACAGTGAGGAACTCAAAGGATTTATTTCATGTAAAAGGGACATTGTAAGCATAGGAGTTCAGTCAGGCTGGTTGGAAAAATTTTTAAATGAAGTTATGGAATATAGACACAAATCTTCTTGGAAGGCCAGAAGATTTTGCAAAAGTCTCAGGATAGCGTTATGGCTGAAAGCAGTCTAATCCTTACCTTGAGTAAATAGCTTAAAGTAGGTACAAAGGAATGTATAGTAGTTTATCTAAATAGCTTGTTTACTCCTGTGGTCCTAAGACCAACCTTTGATCAACTGCAGGTGCATAATTGCTGTCTACTCTGGGGGGTCGGCAACCAGGTCAATTACCCTCTAGTGGTATTTACTCAAGACCTTTGTCATTTAATCTATGCTGAATAAATGTGAGCTTCACTGGCTGAATGGGACTGTGGCTGCTACTCTTTACAGCACCTTCCTTGGTGTCTGAAGAGCCCGGACCCTCAGCCAGACTGACAGGCAGAATATCTGTGTCAGTGTATGTTATTCATCTGTTGTTGGATCAGAGTCTGTGGGACAGACCCCCGCATGTAAGAATTAATTTAATTATTATTATTATTAATTATTAATTATTACTATTAATAATTCCATATTATTAACTGTTTTCAAGGAGTTATTCTACTAGTGAAGATTCTAATATTCATCCTAATATTGAAAGAAAAATGATTAAGCCCACAAGGCAATTTCTATGGATTACCCTTTTAATTGGCATGATATCGTGGAATGAAGTATTAACGATTTTCTTCTACTCATGAAACGTCATCAAAAGAAAACAATGTCGTGAATGTATATGCCTGTGTGTGACCACTTGCTAAGACATAGCTCAGGAGATACGGGGTCTCTCATCTGAGACAGGCAGCATTGAACAGGTGGCCCTGGCCACTTCATGACTGCAATGGTTTGCTGCCCCCATGTGGCAATCCAGGTAACTGCAGGTCATCCTGGGCCCTAAAGCTTTGTGTCTTCAAATCCCCTATCAAGATCCAGGGTCTATCTCTTTTCCAAAATGATGGATTATCAATTTGCTTTCTGTCTTTATGACTATTGTTATATTTTAAAGACAGGGTCTCTCTCTGTCTCCCAGACTGGAGTGCAGTGGCTCAATCACTGCTCAATGCAGCCTCCACCTCCCAGTTTCAAGCGATCCTCCCACCTCAGCTTCTGAGTAGCCCAGACTACAGGCGTGCACCACCACACCCGACTAAATTTTTTGTAGACATGGGTTTTGCCATTTCGCTCAGGTTGGTCTCGACTCCTGGGTTCAAGTGATCCTTCCATTTTGACCTCCCAAAATGCTGGGATTACAGGCACGAGCCATCTAGCCCCACCCATTCTTGTTTTTAATATGGCCCTAGTGAGATCTCTATAAAAACCTCAAATGACATCTCCAGACCTCTGAGTAATACGAATCTCCTGCTTCAAAGTTAACTTATTATTTTCTTAAATTTACTTTTTCCCTCCAGACCACATGGGTCATTTTTACTTCTTTAAGAATTGATCAAGAGTAAAATCAACAACCCTAACTGCCTGTGACTTAAACAGGGAGAGATCTATGACTTTTTGTGGACAGGGCATCTTCGCAAGCAGGAATATCTTATACATTGAGCTAAGATAAGAACCCTGTGAGGAGCAGACTGCATAGGCCAGGCCTCCTTAGTCTCCTCCTCACCTGACCCCAGGGCACAGTCAGTACACACCCAGCATTCAGCTCCACATCCAGGAAAGGTCACCCAGGGACAGATCCTCCCATGAATTTTTTCCACCTCCTTTATTTGCTTAAATTAGTCCTTTTGTTATAAAGAACCATAGACTGCCATTTCAAATGATCCCTGGCTGGGTTTTGTGTGGATCAGTCCAAGAATGTAATACAATTGCTTCTCCAATTGCTCCCAGGGAAAGTCCTCCACTCCCTATAGCCTGCCTGCAAATTCAGGGTGGTCAGCAGAGACTTCTGGGGATTAGAGAGCAGCATCCTGGCCATTTCGTATTGATAGTTTAATATGATAAAAGTTTGTGACCAGTAATGGTGGCTCATGTCTGTAATCCCATCACTTTGGGAGGCCAAGGCAGGAAGATCACTTGAGCCCAGAAATTCAAGACCAGTCTGGGCAACACAGGGTCACCCCCCGTTCTACAAATATATATATATTTAATTATCTGGGCCTAGTGGCACGTGCCTGTGGTCCCAGCTACTTGGGAGGCTGAGGCTGGGGAATTGCCTGAGCCTGGGAGGTCCTGGCTGCAGTGAACCATGAGAACATCACTGCACTCCAGCCTGGGTGACAGAGCAAGATCCTGTCTCAAAAAATTAAAAAATAAAATAAAATTTGTTATATAACCTTGAACAAGAAAGGCAAGAGCAAGCCTTAGCAAAATAATGCACAAGTTATTATTTTATAGGAAATAAGATTCAAATCATATTAATAGACAGGAAGGAAATCAATCCTCACAGTGGCAAGGTGAGTTTAGTCTTGGAGATTTAAGAAAAAATACAGCCATCATCCACAGGACCAGAGTTCCCCACCCCCCCACATCCCACCGCAACCCTCTGTCAATTACTCAGAACTTTCTCACCTGCAAAGTCTTTTCCAGAAGAGAAAGACATTGATTTTTAGTGGATGACTGAGGCTTCAGAATTAGTAAAGAACTGCAGAAGTTGTAAAGTGGCTTTCATTAATCTGTACAGACAGACGCTGGGCTGCTGATAGAGGGAGGCAGGATGTGGACGCCTCCCTAAGAAGGTCTTGAGTAATGGAAGCAATTTCATCAAAACCAAACTTTGTTAATGTTTTATCTGATACATAAAAATTCTAGTTCATTCTAGTTTTTTTGTTCTTATTGTTACTACGGATGTTTTCTCATGTTTATTGTTCATTGCTTATTTGTGTTCCTGTACCTGCATATTTGTATTCTTTGACCTCCAGTATGATACCTGATATTTTATAGCAGTAACGAGAGTGAGCATCCTTGCCTTTTTCCTAAATTTACTGGAAATTCCTCTATTGTTTCTCCCTGAAATACGATTTCCACTGTTAATTGCTGATAAAATGCTGCTTTTAAATGAAGCCATATGATTTCCAAGTTACTGAGGATGTTCCTCAGAAATGGATGTTGAACTTCAACAAATGGCCTTTTTAGCAACTATCATATACTTTGACTCCTTAATTACTGATATAGTGAATAACCTGAAACCATTTCCAAATGTTGAGCCATCTTTATATTTCCGAAATATGGCATAGTGTGGTTTTAAGGTTCTGGTAGATTATGTTAGACGATGGTTTTACATGTTTTGGGTTCTGCATTCATATGTAAGGTAAGTCTGTAAATTTATTTTTTAGTGCTGTCTTTCAACACTCTCAGAATTAGTGACTTACCACTCTCATAGAATGAGTTGCTAATTTGTATGAATGAGTAAATTTCTAACAACTAATTTATCTATGCTTTGCAGTAGCTCAAACATCTCGAATTTTCTGTGCCTCGAAGATTGGATTGGATTTACTGCCTAGACATTGGATCTGGTGCCTACAGGTCAGGGGCAAGGTGGGAGAAAGAGCTCTGTCTTTCCTTATTGTTTCTAACTATTCTTGAACCCAAATTGCTAATATTTTCAGAAGAGTTACTTATCTAAGCCACATTTTCGCATGTATTGGTATAAACGTATAGTTAGCATTCATTTAAAATTGTTAAATCTCTTTATTGTCTGAGTAAACACCTCCTCATTACTGATATTGCATATTGTATTGTCTATATGGTCTTCTTAAACAGCTCTGAAGACAATATTTTTGCTTTCAATTTTATTAATTTTTGCTTTTATCTTCATTATGTTTATTCCTTTAGCATTGCAATTCATCTGCCTTCTGAAGTGAAATGAATGGTGCATATATTTAAAATCTTTCAAAACTTGAAAGGTTTAGTATTTTGTCTTCACTGTCACATATTTCTAAGTATTTATTAATTTATTTTTATGTGATATAATCACATCATAAATAATGTATGGGTACTGAAGAATAACAGTTGAAAAGTTTTCTCTACTATCCCTGTTTACCACATACTTTTACTTACCTCTTTAATCTGAGTTTTAGAAGCATTTCTTTTAAAATTGTTTCTTTGTGGTAATTTTACTATCTTCCTTGACTTTGTTTTGTTTTTGCCATCTTTTAGTTATCTATTTCTTGTTTCATTGTATAGGTTCAGAATTTCTACTCTGGGAACTTTATTCACACTTTTCTTTTGGCCTGATATGTAACTAATTTTTTGTATGTGAACATTTCACCGTCAACTTACTTTTAACTGGAGCCAATTTTTAGAAAACTTCTATATTCATAACTCAAAATAAAATAAATATAAATATACTTTTAGATATATATTTTCAAAGCTATATTAAAATGTATGATTTTAAATAGATTTTGATTGATTAGTAAATTATGGAGTTTAGTGGATCTTAATACTTAAGTCTTCAGCATTTATTTGCTTTCCTACTCATGTCACTGTTATGGGCTAAATTGTTTCCCCATCAAAATTCATATGTTGAAATCCTAACACCCAACACCTATAACCCTATTTGAAGATAAAGTCTTTAAAGAGGTGATTAAGTTAAAATGAGGCCTTTAGAGTGAGATCTTAATCTAAAATGGCTGATGTCCTTAGAAGAAGAGACATCAGGGGCTCACGCACACAAAAAAGGTCAAGTCAGACTCAGTGGGAAGGCAGGCAGCCACCTGCAAGCCAGGGAGAGAGGCCCCAGAAAAACCCAAACCTGCTGATACCTTGATCTTGGATTTCCAGCCTCCAAAACTGAGAAACTTAAGTTTCAGCTGCTTAAGCTACCCTGTCTGTATTCTGTCAGCCCTCGTGGACTAATGCGGTCACTCAGTGGAATGAAGTTCCTGCCACAGTTTTATGGCTGAGGCCAAATGCATTTGCTATTCATCAGTCGCACCTGAACTGTTGATTTTCTTAAGTTACAGAAAGGTTTCTCAGTCCTTAAATCTCCATCAAAAGTAGAAAAATAAAAAATAGTCCAAGTTCAATCAATTTATTCATTTGTGTAACTTGACTGTTCCTAACAGACATTATCTCATTGCTCATTCTTTTCTCTCTGCCTAAAATTTACCAAACCACAGCTGACCGAATTGAGGTTGGTAGTTGGTCCAAGGCTAAGAATTCGGGTCTTCTGACCCCTGGTTAATGCCCTTTTGTACTTACTACACCATTCCTTATATAGACTCAGATTTGTCTAGAAAATTTACTTTTCTCTCTACCCTAACAAACCGAATTGCATGATACTCAAACAACTGCCTTTTGTGCTTTGTGAAATGAATACTTCTGAAGCCTATCATATGGTTTCTGATGCCTTTTTATCCAGAATAATTCAGGGTTACTTTATTATAAATAATACAATCTAGGAAGAGGGTATTTCTTTCAGGACCTCTGTACTGACAAGTCTGCAAATACTATTGGTTTCTTCAGATCAATCCTCTTCTGATGGAAAAGGGAAAGAATTTCTTAGATCTGAAATATTTAAGGATATAACCAAGATAGAGAGAATATTGAAAGTTTAAAACTGAAATTCACAGAAACTGCTTGAGGCCTACGTTGCCTTTAATATTCCTTTGACTAAAAGTCATTATATAATTATGCAGTAAGTATTTGCACTATAAATCAATGGAATTCATATTAAGTAGCTTTCTTTGAAAGAGGTTAAGAGAAAGAATGGGATTGAGAAAGAGTAAACTGAGGAAAAGTGTTATAAAGAGTAAACTGAGGAAAAAGGATTGATTTTGCCTGTCTGACACAACTTTTGTTATTATTTTCCTTTCCAGAATCACTAAAGATAATGCAGATAAGCAAATGGAAGAAAATAATCATTTGTGATTGCACCAACCCCAGCAATAAATAATATTGCTTATGGACATATTTTCAGTCAGTTTTCAATAAATATTGTTTGTAAATAAAATTCTGTTTGAATTGGTGCTTTAGGTTGGGTTTCCTTGGAAAAAGACCTAGAGACAGGGATTCAAGTGCTGGTCATTTATATGGGTGAAGATGTCAGGAGACACAGGAAGGATAGGGGAAAAGTAAGACAAGGCATAGAAGGCAGCCAAAAAAGTGTACAAACAAAGACATTACCACTGTGGTAGCTGAAATGTTCCAAATGAGGAACTCTGGGAGCCAGCCAGCATGGAACATGGTCCTCAAAGCTATCTTAACAAAGTGGTGAGTAACCTCACCACTGGGGTTACATCGTGAACTTCACCAGTTATTAAATGGGTGTTCATCAAGGGGTATAATTGGCCTGCTAAGCACATGTGCAAAGAACATTTAGACAAAGAGAAGTCGATGCTGGAAATTGGAAGCATAGCAAGCACATGCTGGAATAGTGAGGGTGAAGATACACAAGTGTGGCATATATAATACACAGCATCTGTTACAAATATAACCTTATTTGGTAACTTGCTTTATTCATTTATTATACCTTGAATCTTTTATAGAATACTAAATGCTCTGAGTATGATATTAATTGTCAATCCTTTTGGCTATGTACTAATCTATTGAATGATTGCATAAATCTCTGATTGTTGACACTTGAGGATTCTACTTTTTCATTATAATATACAAATTGTGATAAGCATTCTTGTATTAAAATCTGTTGTGCACATATGACATTATCATTATGATAAATAGCTATCATTTGAATTACTGCATCAAAGGATATGTAACATTTTATGACTTTTGATTTGTATCACAAAGTTGATCTTTAGAAATATTGTACTAATTTACACAATTAGCAATGTATGTCATTTCTGCAGTTTCCTGCCCAATACTAATCTGAAGGGTGAGGCCCACCTACATAGACTTGGAGATGACTCTGCCGCCCCAGGCAGCCTGGAGGGTAGAGCATCATTCAAAGAGTAGTCTCAGGCCTTAAGATCTGATAGAATTTGCCTTGCCAGGCTTTGTTCTTCCTTGGGAACTGTCACCTCTTTCTTCCTTCTGATTTCTCCCATTTGCAGTGGGAATGTCTATCCTAGGCCTGTTCACCACTGTATTTTGAAAGCACATGAACTTGTCAGATTTTACAGGTTTGCAGCTGGAGAGGAATTTTACCTCAGGATGAATCATACCTACAGTCTCCCCTATATCTGATTTAGGTGATATTTAGATGAGACTTTGGACTTTAGGGTTGATGCTGGAATTAGTTAAAACTTGGAGGGCCACTGGGATGAAATGCATGTATTTTACATGCAAGAAGGACATCAATTTGGGGAGTCCAGGGACAGAATGCTACAGACTAGATGTTGTTATCCCCCAAATCATATGCTGGAGCCCTAACCTAAAAAGTGATGTTACTTGCAGATGGAGCCTTTGAGAGACAATTAGGTTTAAGATGAGGTCCGGAAGCCCCCAAGACACCGGAGAGATTGCTCTTGCTCTGTCTCCCCGACATGAGTGTGGCAGGCCAGGTTTCTAGTAGCAACCAGAACAGTCTGTTTCCACTAACCTTTTACTGTAATTTTGATGAATGCATAAGTTAAACATTAAAGAACAAGAGAAACTGGGAGTATGAGGGCAGGAATGTGAAAACAAACCTATTAAGACCCTGCTTGGGTTTTCTCAGACCCTAAAGTCTGATCGAATAATAGCATTCTTACACATATGCTTTGTATCAGGACACACTTAAGAAACTTTCCAAGACTCTAGAGAAAGCTTTCCAGACTCTAGGCTGTAGTTAAAGATTAGACATAGATTGAATGAAACACTCCTGCTTGTGGGTGAACTCCCACACATAGGCATGGAGCTTAAAATATACATGAGCACTAGAAAAAAAACTTGTAACTTTGAGTCTCTCTGGTGAGTTACTCTGACTTTCTCCCTGCAACCAGTTGTAGAAATAAACTCCCCTTTTCTAAGTCTGTCTGCATCTGGTTATTGGACCATGAGAATAAGCAGCTGGACCTCATTCTGCTCAGGAACATGAGCACATAGCAAGAAGGTGGCTGTCTACAAGCCAGGAATAGAGCCTTTTCCAGAACCTGATCATGCTGCCACTCTGATCTTGGACTTCCAGCCTCCAAAACTGTGAAAAATAAATTTCTGTTGTTTAAGCTACCCAGTCTATTGTATTTTGTTACAGCAACCCAAACAGACTAATACATCTGGTGTCATTTCACAGCTGAGATGTAATGCCTCCTGATGATACACTGGCTAGTAACAAAATACCAGGCAAGGACTGAGTTGGAGGGACAAGATAGCGGAGCTGGTGGGAATTATGGGGAGTTAGTGTGGGTGAACTTCAACTAATACAAAACAAGAGACAAGAGAAAGGTAGGCACTTGCATTTCTCCCTTTTACCTATCTTCCATGGACTACTCTGAGGTTATGATTCCTCTTTACAATTCTTCTGGAGAGGTAATGAAGGCCAAGCTAACATGCCCATGGAACAATCCGCTGGATCTGCTTCCAACTCATTGGGTTTCATGTCCTTCTTTGCCTCACTTTTCTTTTTTCCTTTACCTTAACACACAAGGGTTTGCACCTCTATAGGCAGCAATCCTTTAATTGTTGCCCCAGTCTCTGTTTTCTAGAAGACCCATGCTAAGAAATGAGTTTTTGACAAGCACTATATATTGCTTCTCAGCCTTTTGACAAGATCAAGTGTGATAAAGATGATATATTTTTATTATGATAGAAAGAAATCCAGTGACCTTATTAAAAAAACAAAAATAACACAACACGCAAAAAATATGGAGTTGGGTCATTTTATGTTTAAGATGGTTGTTTAATACCATTGTCTTTCAGAAAGCAAGTGATAAAGTTTCCAATTATATCCTTGTATAAACACAAAGGCTGAATAATAAAACATACTTAATAAATTCATGCCTTTTAGACAATTATACCCAAGTAATATAAATTAATTACAAAGTTTAAACTTAGCAGGAGGTCTCAAATATGGAGTCCTTGAACATACTCATTTTAATGCTTGTCATTGACATAAATTTATTTTAAAAGCTAAACTGAATGTGCAAATAATATGAAATAAAGAGAAATATATGATATTTTAAATAAAATTAAGATTCAGAATGATGTCATTCTATAATGTAAATTATCTCTAGCTTTCAGAGAATACTTAAATACATTGACAAGGTGAATTTCATCAAAAATAAGTCTAAAGCCCCACATTTTCCTTCGGAAAATAAAATCTACATGAACTGGGTAGAAAGAACCTATTTTAGCAGCAAAGATTAAATCTAGGAACTTTAGTTGATCACAACATTTACATGCATCTTCTCTTCAAGAAGATGCATCAATAGGAGCACAGTGTCCAGATGACCTGAAAGAATAGTCTGCCATGCTCAATTTTATAAGACTTTTTCAGGAATATTGATTCCAGCTCTGGAAGACAATGTAAGACTGTTAAAATAACAGACATATTCAGGAAAAAAAAAAAAAAAAAAAAAAAAGGCTAAAAGATTGAGGATCTGAAAAGCATGTTATATGAAGAGTGAATGGTTTGAAAGGAATAAGAATGTTTAACTTAGAGAAGCAAAGGTTCCTGGGAGATTTCACAACTATCTTCAAATAGGGCTATTTCAGGTCATTCTAAGAGAGAGTCAGATTTCAGATCTGAAATTGCAGATTTCAGATCATTCTAAGAGGGAAATTTCCAATGATGATGGCCAAACATGGAATGAGAAACCCTATGGGGCAATTACCTCCTCATGACTGAAGTATCTAAACAAATGTTGCATGACCAATTAATTCATTTGTCATTATTCTGCTTTGTGGCTGGGATGATGGACCAATGACCTCTACAGGTCCCTTCAACTGTGAGTTACCTCCCTGAGGATCCTCAAAATATCCTTAATTTTGAAATTTTGAACATTTTAGGTCATAAAAGCAACCTGTAAAATATAGCTTGAAAACGATATCATGTGACTTATCATATGACATTATGATTATCATCTAACTCTAACCTCAATAAATTATTAAAGTAAAAAAAATCCATACATATATTCAAAGCTTAAGACAACTAAATAACTATGTTATACAATTGTACAACGTGCATTCTTACTTTAAATGTCATTGGCAACAAGGAGTCATCAATATCTAGAAAGAAGTTGGACTGTGCTGCTATAATAACAGAACTGAAATTTGATAGAGAATTCAGATAGAGAAAAACATATCTGGATTTCTTATCAAAACTGGGACAATCACAGCTAGAGTAGGAATTCCAAGAGGCAAGAAGGCAGTGCAGTTATTTCTCACCCTAAAGAAGCAGAGAAAGACAAAATGTAGGAGTGCGCATAGCCCAAAACTGTTAGAGAAAACAGATCCCCCCAAGCCTGGAGTGAAATCAGGATTCAGCAATGGAAATAATACAAATAGGTATCAGAAATGAGATGTGGAGCCAAGAATCTGGCCAGGGAGATAAAAGCAGGATCTGGGAAACAGCCTAGAACTGTCTTCCCTGGGTACCCATTTATATGAAGTTTTCTGAATACGGGGTTGGAAGTTTATAGCATTAAAAATGATAACCAAATATGAGTGTGTGTGTGTGTGTGTGTGTGTGTGCATGCCTTTACCTATTTTATAAACCATTCTTATCAAAGACTTCTTCAGTGTAAGATTACAACCTTCCTTTTCTTTTTTGGTGTTTAATATCCTCTCTTTTATAAAATAATGATAAAACAATGCAAATAATTTGTTTCGTTTAATGTTTTCAATGGCAATAAGAAATACCAACAAACTTGAAAACAATGCAAAGAATTTGTTTTGCTTAATGTCTTCAATGGCAATAAGAAATACTGACAAACCTGGGCCATCCCTTCCATTAGTTTTTCTTGTAATTTCACTCATCTATTAAATTTTAAAATCTGGAAGTGGTTGACCCAGAACATGCATTCATATTTGCAATTTTGGTGAGGCAGTCAGGAATGATATATTGACCAAAGAAAAAGTTGAAAAGAACAATCAATCTAGCAATAATTATACAAATTATTTTCTTCATGAAAACATGTTTTATAATGATGAGACATTAAAATTTTAAATTAACATTAAAAAGATTAACAAGATTCCTAAGGGTTCTTTTTTGTTCATTTTGTTATTTTGGAAATGCTTTGCTGAATGCTAGTTAACTAACTTTCTTCTTCTATGAGTTGTACATGCACATTTACAAAATGCAAATAAGAAAAAAATCAAAGATAATTATTTTCAATATTTAGATTTATCAAACTTAAAATATTAAATACCATTACCCCAAATATATCTAAACATATAAAAATTTTTAATATTTTAATATCAAGTAAAATGTATCTATGGCATAAGATGATAGATAGTTTGAATCATGTGACTATGACTGAGTTAGGCTAGGTACTTATTCCAACTACTGTATGGATATTTTGAGTATTAAAATGTCTCCTTAATATTAACCATACGCATGTTTATACTTATAAAATTTAAGAAGCAGTGTGTTAGCCATTAGGCCACAGATAAACATGTTTTTGTTTCTGAGCCTATTTCAAAATCTCATTATCTGGGTTCGGCACGGTGGCTCATGCCTGTAATCCCAACACTTTGGGAGGCCGAGGTGGGTGGATCACGAAGTCAGGAGATGGAGACCAGCCTGACCAACATGGTGAAACCTCGTCTCTATGAAAAACACAAAAATTAGCTGCGTATGGTGGGGCATGACTGTAATTCCAGCTAGTCAGGAGGCTGAGGAAGGACAATCACTTGAACTCGGGAGGTGGAGGTTGCAATGAGCTGAGATCATGCCACTGCACTCCAACCTGGGCGACAGAGCAGGACTCCATCTCAAAAAAAAAAAAAAAAAAAAAAAAAAAAAAAAAAAAAAACTCATTATGAGGAGAAAATGACATAATGAATACACAACTGTAAGTTGTTTTTAATAAAAATTACATATCATGTCACAACACTAAAGTGAAACCAAACATAATTTAATACTATTCCTAAGCAAACAATTAAAATACATATCAAAATCTTAGTGTTTTATATTGTTGTGTTCAATTTTCACTATGTAAATGTTACACAGTTCCAATTGATAGAATGCTAGATAATACGTTGCCTGCCTTATCTAACCACCAATATTACAGATGTACATCTCAAAAATGAAGAAATTAAACATGACACGTGACATTCATGTAGAGGTTAAAATTATCATTTCTGCAAGAGCTAAATTAGAAGCCCTAAAACAATGTTTGTCATTTTCTTTTAATAACATGTTCCAAATTAAGAAAGCAGCATGTTAAGCATAAATCTTAATGTATGAACTTCCTTAGGGAATGAAATAAATTCTGGGTGACTAAGTTGTTTTAAAAATAACTTTGCATTCATTAATGTTAAATAATATTGAAGAAAACCTTAACACCAGCTCACCATTGTACTTTCAGCTTGATAAATGAAGTGTTACCAAAAAAGTTGATCAGATAACATTTATATAATTTCACGTTTAAGATAATTTTCCTTCTAATCATCTGCCAAAATTCGAGAGAGAAATGGAATCTTTTCTCTGCATAATTTTCCCCAGCAGACTGCCATTGCCAGCAGCAGTTGGTTAATAATAGATGCTCAGCATCTTAGAATATTACTGGTATAGACAGCACAGAGCCTAAGGTTAACACAGAGGTCACTTAGGGTCATTCTGCTCAATAGATCTGCAATAATAATTTGCTAAAGCTCTGTTCCTTATAGTTTGAAAAATGTAATGTCTTTCCTAAGACTTCTAAAAACTCCCAGGGGTTTTCCCCAATCTGACTCTGAGCTTCTGGTCCCAATATTATCTTAGTTTAGGATAGACTTGCCATCTCATACATGCTGTTTCTGTTCTGCCTTGTGCCAATGCAGATGTAAAAAGTCTCTCTTCTTTAATGTCTACAAAATTCACTCATTTATTTTGGTGTCTAACAAACTCTACTAAAAATTTGGGTTATGAGAAGTAATTTTATTGTCAAAAGAGAAACTTTAGTTGAATTAAATTTAAGAGTTTCATTCATGAATCAGATAGCCTCCCGAGCCAGAGTAGGCTTAGAGACTCCAGTGCAACAACATGGTGGAAGGAGATTCATGGGCAGAAAAAGGAAAGTGATATACAGAAAATGGAAGTGAGGTATAGAAACAGCTAGACTGGGGCTGGACGTGATGGCTCACGCCTGTAATCCCAGCACTTTGAGAGGCCAAGGCGGGCAGATCACAAGGTCAGGAGATCAAGACCATCCTGGCTAACATGGTGAAACCCCATCTATACTAAAAATCCAAAAAATTAGCTGGGTGTGGTGGCGGGTGCCTGTAGTCCCAGCTTCTCGGGAGGCTGAGGCAGGAGAATGGCGTGAACCAGGGAGGCGGAGCTTGTAGTGAGCTGAGATTGCACTCCAACCTGGGCACTGGGTGACAGAGCGAGATTCTGTCTCAAAAAAAAAAAAAAAGAAACAGCCAGATTGGTTAGAGCTTAGCACTGGTCTTATATGAACACAGTTTTAACAGTTGGCCATCTTTTATTGGCCAAAACTCTGTGACTGGCAAAAGAGTAGGCTACAGTGTGTTTGCAGTTCCATTTAGGTTATAGTCCATGATGTACAGAGGAATCTTTAGGCTGAACTTAAGATATATAAGGAGGCAGCTTTACTTGGTTTAACAATATCAAAGAAACACAACTTACAATTTAATGTTAGGGATTCTTCTTTCTCAAATACTTTCTCATTCCTTATTCTTCTCCTCTTCCTTTTTCTCTTTCTATTACTAATTTCCTATTTTTGGAAATCTATCTCCTAAGCTCCAGTCTCCCACCATGCTACTTCATCCTCCATTCTAGCTGCTGCTTCTCCTAATCTGATTTACCTATCTTGTTTGTCACACAGGATAGGAAAATATAACTTGCTCAAGCTTTTTAATGCAGACCAGTTCAAGTTCCTCTGAACAGTATTGCCTTTCACAGTGCCTACAAAAACCAACATCAGCGTCATTTCTTTAAAATTCAAAAGTGTTTTTCAGTTTAAAGGCTTACAAGTAAAGTTCCGAATTACTTAGGATGATGTAACCTAAAATTACCATGGTCAAATATTCTCTACTGAATGACTACGGTGAAGACTAAATTCTCTGGAGCTGACTTAAAGCAACTAGGCCCTACCAAAGAATGCACATATGTTAGGGAGTTAGGGGTATAAGCCTGGTAATGGTGTGTAGGCAGCAGCCAAAGTTCAAGAGTTCTAGATATGCATGAAATACGTGTTCATTATCTGAGTCAAATATTCTTAGCTTTTCCTTATTTATGCCCAGTCACACTAGGGAAAAATCAGTTATTAAATCGGTCACTTCAGCTTGAAAGGCCAGGTCACCTACAAAGGGAAACCTATCAGACTAACAGCAGACCTCTCAGCAGAAACCCTACAAGCTAGAAGAGATTGGGGGCCCATATTCAATATTCTTAAAGAAAAGAATTTCCAATCAAGAATTTCATATCCAGACAAACGAAGCTTCATAAGCAAAGGAGAAATAAGATCTACTTTTGACAAGCAAATGCTGAGGGAACTCATCACCATTAGGCCTGCCTTGTAAGAACTTCTAAAGCAAGCACTAAATATGGAAAGGAAAAGATGTTACCAGTCACTACAAAAACACACTGAAGTAAGCACACCAGTGAGACTATAAAGAAACTACATAACCAGGTCTGCCAAATAATCAGCTAGCATCATGATGACAGGATCAAATTAAAATGTAAATGGGCTAAATGTCCCAATTAAGATACAGAATGGCAAGAATGGCAAGCTGGATAAAGAGCCAAGATCATTTGGTATGCTGTCTTTAAAAGACCCATCTTAAGTGCAAAGACACATAGGCTCAAAATAAAGGCATGGAGGAAAATGTACAAAGCAAACGGAAAACAGGAAACAGCAGGGGTTGTAATCCTAGTTTCTGACAAAACCAACTTTAAACCAACAAAGATCAGAAACGACAAAGAAGGCCATTACATAATGGTAAAGCGTTCAATTAAACAGGAAGAGCTAACTATCCTAAATATACATGCACCCAACATAGGAGCACCCAGATTTATAAAGCAAGTTTTTAGAGACTTACAAAGAGATTTAGACTCCCATACAATAATAATGGGAGACTTCAACACCCCGCTGTCATTATTAGACAGATCACTGAGACAGAAAATTACCAAAGATACTCAGGACCTGAACTCAGCTCTGGATCAAGTGGACCTGATAGATATCTACAGAACTCTCTACCCAAAAACAGAATGTACATTCTTATTGCCTCATGGCACATACTCTCAAATTGATCAGATAAATGAAAACACTTCTCAGCAAATGCAAAACAACTGAAATCATAACAGTCTCTCAGACTACAGTGCAATATAACTAGAACTCAAGATTAAGAAATTCATTCAAAACCACAAAACTACATGAAAATCGAAAAACCTGTTCCTGAATGACTCTTGGGTATATAATGAAATTAAGGCAGGAATCAAGAAATTCTATGAAACTAATGAAAACAAAGAGACAACATTCCAGAATCTCTGGGGGCCCAGCTAAAGCCATGTTATAGCACTAAATGCCCATAAAGCTAGAAAGCTAGAAAAGATCTCAAGTTAACAATATAATATCTCAACAACAACAACAAAAAAAACTAGAGAACCAAGAGCACACAAACCCCAAAACTAACAGAAGACAAAGAAAAACATATTATACCTGAACTGAAAGAGATAGAGACATAAAAAAAATTCAAAAGATCAAAAAATCCAGGAGCTATTTTTTTAAATAATAACAATAATAATAATAAAATAGACCACTGGCTAGACTAACAAATAAGAAAAAACAGAAGAATAAAATAAACACACTCAAAAATGATAAAGGGTATATCACCACTGACCCCACAGAAATACCAGCAACCATCAGAGAACACTATTACACCTCTATGCACATAAACTAGAAATTCGGGAAAAAAATGGATAAGTTCCTGGACACATACACACTCCCAAGACTGAACCAAGAAGAAATTGCATCCCTGAATGGACCAATAACAAGTTCTGAAATTGAGGCAGTAACAAATAGCCTGCCAACAAAAAAAGCCCAGGACCAGATGGACTCATGTCTGAATTCTACCACAGAATTCTACAAAGAAGAGTTGGTACCATGTCTACTCAAACTATTTCAAAAGATTGAAAAGGAGGGTCTCCTCTCTAACTCATTCTATGAGGCCAGGATCATCCTGACACAAAAACCTGCCAGAGATACAACAAAAAAAGAAAACTTCAGGCCAATATCTTTAACCAACATCCATGCAAATATCCTCAATAAAATACTGGCAAATCAAATCCAGCAGCACATCAAAAAGCTTATGCACCATGATCCTTCATTCCTAGTATGCAAGCTTGGTTTAACATAGACAGATGAATAACCGTAATTCATCACATAAACAGAACTAAAGACAAAAACCATATGATAATCTCAATAGATGCAGAGAAGACCTTTGATAAAATTCAACATCCCTTCATTTAAAAAACTCTCAATTAACCAGGTATTGATGGAACATACCTAAAAATTATGGGAGCTATTTATGACACAACCACAGTCAATATCATACTGAATGGGCAAAACCCGGAAACATTCCCCTTAAAAACCAGCACAAGACAAGGATGCCCTCCCTCACCACTCCTATTCAACATTGGAAACTCTGGCCAGGGCAATCAGGCAAGAGAAAGAAATAAAGCATATTCAAATAGGAAGAGAAGAAGTCAGATTGTCTCTGTTTACAGATGACATGATTCTTTATCTAGAAAACCCCATCATCTCAGCCCAAAAGCTTCTTAAACTGACGAGCAACTTCAGCAAAGTCTCAAAATACAAAATCAATGTGCAAAAATCACAAGCATTCCTATACACCAACAATAGACAAGCAGAGAGCCAAATCATGAATGAACTCCCATTCACAATTGCTACAAAGAGAATAAAACACCTAGGAATACAGCTGATAAGGGATGCGAAGGACCTCTTCAAGGAGAACTACAAACCACTGCTCAGGGAAATCAGAGAGGATACACACAAATGGAAAATATTCCATGCTTATGGATAGCAATAATCAATATCATTAAAATGGCCATACTACCCAAAGTAATTTACAGATTCAATGCTATCTCCATTAAACTACCATTAACATTTTTCACAGAATTAGAAAAATCTACTTTAAACTTCATGTGGAACAAAAAAAGAGCCCAAATAGCCAAGACAATCCTAAGCAAAAAGAACAAAGCTGGAGGCATCACGCTACCTGATTTCAAACTATATCACAAGGCTACAGTAAACAAAACAGCATGGTACTGGTACAAAAACAGACATATAAACCAATGGAACAGAATAGAGANAACTCCCATTCACAATTGCTACAAAGAGAATAAAACACCTAGGAATACAGCTGATAAGGGATGCGAAGGACCTCTTCAAGGAGAACTACAAACCACTGCTCAGGGAAATCAGAGAGGATACACACAAATGGAAAATATTCCATGCTTATGGATAGCAATAATCAATATCATTAAAATGGCCATACTACCCAAAGTAATTTACAGATTCAATGCTATCTCCATTAAACTACCATTAACATTTTCACAGAATTAGAAAATCTACTTTAAACTTCATGTGGAACAAAAAAAGAGCCCAAATAGCCAAGACAATCCTAAGCAAAAGAACAAAGCTGGAGGCATCACGCTACCTGATTTCAAACTATATCACAAGGCTACAGTAAACAAAACAGCATGGTACTGGTACAAAAACAGACATATAAACCAATGGAACAGAATAGAGAACTCAGAAATAAGACCACACACCCACAGCCATCTGATATTTGACAAATCTGACAAAAACAAGTAATGGGGAAAGGATTCTCTATTTAATATATGGTGTTGGGAGAACTGCTTAGCCATATGCAGAAAACTAAAACTGGACCCCTTCCTTACACCATATATATAAAAATTAACTAAGATGGATTAAAGACTAATATAAAACCCAAAACTTGGTGGGTCATGGTGGCTCACACCTGTATTCCCAGAACTTCAGGAGGCTGAGGCAGGTGGATCATGAAGTCAAGAGTTCGAGATAAGCCTGACCAACATGGTGAAACCCCGTCTCTACTAAAAATACCAAAATTAGCCAGGCATGGTGGTGTGTGCCTGTAATCCCAGCTACTCGGGAGACTGAGGCAGGAGAATCACTTGAACCTGGGAGGCAGAAGTTGCAGTGAGCCGAGATTGTGCCACTGCACTCCAGCCTGGGTGGCAGGGCAAGACTCCAAAGGAAAAAAAAAAAAAAATACACCCCAAACTTTAAAAAAACCCTGGAAGAAAATCTAGGCAATAGGCAATACCAATCAGGATACAGGCACAGGCAAAGATTTCATGATGAAAATGCTAAAAGCAATTGCAACAGAAGCAAAAATTGACAAATGTTATCTCATTAAACTAAAGAGCTTCTGCACAGCAAAAGAAACTATCATCTGAGTGAACAGACAACCTACAGAATGGAAGAAAAATTTTGCAATCTATCCATCTGACAAAGGTCTAATATCTGGAGTCTACTAGGAACTTAAACAAATTTACAAGAAAAAAAACAACCATTAAAAAGTGGGCAAAGGAAATGAATAGACACTTCTCAAAAGAAGACATTCATGTGGGCAACAAATGTATGAAAAAAGGCTCATCACCACTGACTATTACAGAAATATAAATCAAAATTACAATGAGATACTATCTTCTCCTAGACAGAATGGCTATTACTAAAAAGTCAGAAAACAACAGATACGGGCCAGGTTGCAGAGAAAAAGGAATGCTTTTACACCCTTGGTGAAAGTGTAAATTAGTTCAACCATTGTGGAAGACAGACTGGAGTTTTCTCAAAGACCTAGAGGCTGAAATATCATTTGACCCAGCAATCCCTTTACTAAGCATATACCCAAAGGAACATGAATCATTCTCTTATTAAGATACATGCACACGTATGTTCATTGCCCCACTATTTACAATAGCAAAGACATGGAATCAACCCGAATGCCCACCAATAATAGACTGGATAAAGAAAATGTGGTACATATACATCATGGAATACTATGCAACCATAAAAAGAAACAAGATCATGTCTTTTGATCCCCACGGATGGCACAAACTAATGCAGGAACAGAAAACCAAACACTGCATTTTGTCATTTATAAACAGGAGCTGAACAATGAGAACACGTAGACACATGGTGGGGAAGAACACACACTGAGGCCTATTGGGGTTGGGGGTGAGGGGAGAGAGAGCATCAGGAAGAATAGCTAATGGATGCTGGGCTTAATACCTAGATGCTGGGTTGATCTGTGCAGCAAACCACCGTGGCTCAAGTTTACCCATGTAACAAACCTACACATCCTATGTGTGTACCATTGAACTTAAAATAAAAGTTGAAGTAAAAAAAAAAAAAAAAAAGATAGTTACTTAAGTGAGTGGGGAGGCAGAGTGCACACACATAAAAGATTACCCCTTATTATGAATTCTGTAGCAATTTTTCTTAGATAAATAACATATTTTTCTTACTTTCACCATTAGCTACCCAAATAAACAGTTAAGTAGATTCCACTTCCAATCATGAAGGAGTATTAGAATCCAGAATTAATCTCCTGCCATAAACCATTAGAAAACTAAAAAATATATAGAAAATAAACACTATTTTCATATGTTGGACTACATAGGTAGTGCAGGGCTATGATGGCAGAGAGAGAATGGACACGATACGGTAAACCTTGTAATTGTTCACATTTTCTACTTGAGGCAATTACCAAACAGCAGCATGGGGCAAGGGGTGAGAGTGATCTGGAACAGCCTAGTGAAAGAGCTCAGATTTCAGAGTGGCAGAAGTGGCTAAAATTTCCACAGACATAGAATACGCAGAGAAAACATTATAGAAATTTATTTTGTAACTTTAAGTCTGTGGCTGAATATACCTCTGTACATACACAGGGAGAACCCCCATGATGCCAAGCTAGGAGAACCTTCTAGGAAAGGAGAAACTGTAGAAAAAAAACTGTAGGTAGAAAATTCTAGAGTTCACATAAGGCCTGGAGTCATTCAAGCTTCCAGTAGCTACAGTAAAAGACCTGTTAGAAAAAAATGTCGAACACACTCAGAAGTGTTTTTATCTATTCTCTTACTCAACAATCCAATCAGCACAGAAGACACTGTGACCAAATGTGTGAGGGTTTACCCCACACACCAAGTGGCAGACACCAGCTGGGTTTCCTCTAATTCAATTAAAATCTGGCAATGTCTTCCCGGGGAAAATGTCAGATCCCACAGGGTGAAGGCTGAATCCCGCAAGACTGTCCCTACCTTCAGATACCAGTCACAAGTTTGGGCCTCCAGAACTTCTGACTGAGCAGCTTCAAGTTGGGATTCCCACAACTCCCTCTTTGGATCCCATTTATTTGCTACAGTGGCTCACAGAACTCAGGGAAACACATTTACCAGCTTATCATGAGGTATATTACAAAGGACACAGATGAAGAGACACATGGGATGAGGCACAGGGGAAAAGGGAACAGAGCTTCCTTGCCCTCCCCAGATGGACAACCCTCCAGCAACCTCCGTATCCTAAAGCTCTCAAACTCTGTCTTCTTGGGCCGTATATGGAGACTTCGTTGGACAGGCATGGCTGAATGATGGACAGGCATGATTGAATGATGGACAACCATGTCACAGTGTGATTGGACAAAAAGGGCATGATCTAAAGCCTGCAAAGGCTTGCTGTTCAGACCCTTCTTGGTCTCTCTGTGCAGCATTCCTTCCTCCAGGGTACAGGATACAGCCCCCCTGGAATGAGGGTTTACGACCCCCAATGAGGTCAGAGTCCTGCCTTGGGCAGGTGAAAGGAGGACAGGAGGAGATGAGAGAGAGAGAGAGAGAGAGAGAGAGAGAAAGAGAGAGAGAGAGAGAGAGAGAGAGAGAGAGAGAGAGAGATTCTGTCTACTATAACAGGGGCTTGGGAGTTATGAGCCAGAAACCATGGTTGAACATCCCAGTGAACAAAAGAGCATTCATTAGAAACTGCATAAGGGCTAGGCATTAAAACTGGGGCTAAAGTAAAGGTAACTACTGTTACTTTTAACATAAAGGAGCTTTAAAACAAGTCTCAAAATGATCAAACTGATAATGAGTTAACCTTTCTGTCTTCCAGAACAAAGTCCAGTACTCATTGCCGGAAAACAACAAAATCTAGACATTCAAAAATGGAAAATTTAAAATAACTGGATAAAGAGGAAGGAAAAATGTCACCAATAACGAGAAGAAAAGTCAGGCAATTAAAACACACTTCAACATGACATAGATGATCAAATTTATAAATAAGAAGGGATGTTAAAACAGTTTACTTGAACATGCTATATACGTTCAAGGATATAAGAAAAAATTGAAATAATAAGAGAAATAGAGGATACGAAAGAGAACATATTAGAACTTCAAAGAATATAAAAATAAAATTTCTGAAATAAAAACATCACAGAATAAAAATAAAAGCAGATTAGACACTGCATAAGTAAAGATCAGTGAACTGGAAGTAAAAGTAAAAGTAAAACCACTTTCCAAAATGAAATATAGAAAAGGAAATAAAGGTTGAAAAAATGAGCCTCAATGACATGTGGGAAAATATCAAATATTTAATGCATGCATAATGAAGTCCCCATAAGACAGAAAAGAGAACAGGAAATAAGAAAAAAAAGAATATCATAGCCAATATTTATCCAAATTTGACGAAAATGGTAAACCCATAGATGAAATATGCTGAATGAATCCTAAGTAGAATTAACATAAAGAAAATCACACATGGCTAATTGTAACCAAATTGCCAAAATCCAGTGATAAGGAAGAAAAATTTTAAAGGAGCCAGAAATAAAAGACATTGTTTCAGTGTAACAAGGAATGATTGCAGATTCATATTAGAGATACGCATTTTAGAAGACAATCAAATAGCAATCTTTTAAAGAACTTAAGAGAGAGTGGGGGTTGTGATGCCCCACTAAATATTTTTAATTAATTAAAATTCAATTTTAAAAAATTATTTTTAGAGACAGGGTTTTGCTCTGTTACTCAGGCTGGAGTACAGTGGCACAATCATGGCTCACTGCAGCCTCAACCACCTGGGTTCAAGTGATCCTCCCTCCTCAGTCTCCCAAGTAACTGAGACCGCAGGTACATGCCATCATGCCTGCCTAAATTTTTTTTT
>NW_016810724.1:208739-222909 GCF_001698545.2 Rhinopithecus bieti
AGAGAGAGAGAGAGAGAGAGAGAGAGAGAGAGAGAGAGATTCTGTCTACTATAACAGGGGCTTGGGAGTTATGAGCCAGAAACCATGGTTGAACATCCCAGTGAACAAAAAGAGCATTCATTAGAAACTGCATAAGGGCTAGGCATTAAAACTGGGGCTAAAGTAAAGGTAACTACTGTTACTTTTAACATAAAGGAGCTTTAAAACAAGTCTCAAAATGATCAAACTGATAATGAGTTAACCTTTCTGTCTTCCAGAACAAAGTCCAGTACTCATTGCCGGAAAACAACAAAATCTAGACATTCAAAATGGAAAATTTAAAATAACTGGATAAAGAGGAAGGAAAATGTCACCAATAACGAGAAGAAAAGTCAGGCAATTAAAACACACTTCAACATGACATAGATGATCAAATTTATAAATAAGAAGGGATGTTAAAACAGTTTACTTGAACATGCTATATACGTTCAAGGATATAAGAAAAAATTGAAATAATAAGAGAAATAGAGGATACGAAAGAGAACATATTAGAACTTCAAAGAATATAAAATAAAATTTCTGAAATAAAACATCACAGAATAAAATAAAAGCAGATTAGACACTGCATAAGTAAAGATCAGTGAACTGGAAGTAAAAGTAAAAGTAAAACCACTTTCCAAAATGAAATATAGAAAAGGAAATAAAGGTTGAAAAAATGAGCCTCAATGACATGTGGGAAAATATCAAATATTTAATGCATGCATAATGAAGTCCCCATAAGACAGAAAAGAGAACAGGAAATAAGAAAAAAAAGAATATCATAGCCAATATTTATCCAAATTTGACGAAAATGGTAAACCCATAGATGAAATATGCTGAATGAATCCTAAGTAGAATTAACATAAAGAAAATCACACATGGCTAATTGTAACCAAATTGCCAAAATCCAGTGATAAGGAAGAAAATTTTAAAGGAGCCAGAAATAAAAGACATTGTTTCAGTGTAACAAGGAATGATTGCAGATTCATATTAGAGATACGCATTTTAGAAGACAATCAAATAGCAATCTTTTAAAGAACTTAAGAGAGAGTGGGGTTGTGATGCCCCACTAAATATTTTAATTAATTAAAATTCAATTTTAAAAAATTATTTTAGAGACAGGGTTTTGCTCTGTTACTCAGGCTGGAGTACAGTGGCACAATCATGGCTCACTGCAGCCTCAACCACCTGGGTTCAAGTGATCCTCCCGCCTCAGTCTCCCAAGTAACTGAGACCGCAGGTACATGCCATCATGCCTGCCTAAATTTTTTTTTTTTTTTTTTTTGTAGAGATGGAGTCTCACTATGTTGCCCAGGCTGGTCTTGAACTTGACCTCAAGTGATCCTCCTGCCTCATCCTCCCAAAGTGTCAGGATTAGAGGTGTGAGTCACCATGCCCAGCACCACCTAGAATTCTATATCCAGCAAAAAATCTTTCAAAAATGAAGGCTAATGAAAATAGAAACTAAGGCAAACCTGCACCACAAGAAATGTTAAAGGAAGTTCTTGTAAAAGGAAAATGACACTAAAAAGAAACATGTATCTACAGCAAGACAAAGAAGTCTGTAAGTGGTAACGCTGTGGGAGAATACTACAATACATGCTTTATTCATTGTTTAATTTTTTTAAACACATGGCCCACCTTCTTCATTGTCTCACATATGTATGTGTAGCATATTGCTTATTCTTCTTGGCCTTTTACAGTGGCCTGCATCACGCCCAGAGCTCCTAGTTGCCAATGTCTTAGGAACCCCTGTAATATCATGTCCTGGAAGCACAAGGATTGCCCTTCCATGAGAACTGGTGGTTGCTGCCAGAATACATTTTGTGGAAAAGAATAGGAATCATGTGACTCATCATCTAATGGCTTACTTGCCTTCGTTAAAATGAAAATATGCAATAAGAAAAAATATTTTGGTCTGAAAATGCTTTTTTGGAAAAAAAAGAAAAAATATATAAGTGACTGCTCAAAGTAAAACTGTAGCAACAGTAATGTATTCTGGAGTTTATCATCTATGAAAATTTTAAATTAATGGCACTATTGTTTTAAAAGTAGAATGGACTTAAAGTATGTTGTAAGATTTATATTTTATAAAGAAGTTTTATAACACTATTTGAAGATAGACCATAAAACTACATTTTATATTGTAAACCTTACAGTAATTACTAATAGAGACATATAAATAATACATTGATAGTGGAGATAAAATGTAATTATAAAAATTGCTTACTCCAAAGGAAGGAAAAATAAAGGAAGATGGCACAAAACAAATGCTGAAAATAAAAAATAAGCAACAACATGGCAGGTTTAATTCTACCTCATAGATAATCACAATAATTTTAAATGTTCAAAATGCATCAAAAGGCAGAAAATATCATATTGGATGAAAAGACAAGATTCAACTACATGCTATCTACAAGAAATTCATTTTAAATATAAAAAAATAAAATTCACTTTAAATATAAATCTAAATAAATTATAAGCAGCTATCTATAAGAAATTCACTTTAAATATAAAAATGTAGATTAAGAGTAATGGGAAAAGTTATATAATGCAAACACCAATAGAAGGAACCTGGTGTTGCTCTTAACATGAGACAAGAGAGTCTTCATAACAAGAAATACTGCAAGGAATAGAGAGAGAAGCTGCATAATGTTAGCGTGGTCAATTCATCAAGAAGATATAAAAACACCCACACAAAAAAATGCATGATCTAGTAACATAATTTCAAAACACATGAAGTAAAAAATGAAAACACAGAAGAAGTAGTTAAAACCATAATTATGTTAAAACCAAAATTATATTTCGAGATGTCAGTACTTCATATTCTAAACAGATTGACAGAACAAGAAGGCAGAGAAATCAATAGAAACACACAAGACCTAAAAAATGTCAAGAATCATCTTGGCCTAACTGACACATAGAACACCCTGTCCAACATCTGACAAATATACTTTCTTTTCAAATGCACATGGAATATTCACCAGTAGACACCATGTGCAAAAGGAAAATGACACTAAAAAGAAACATGTATCTACAGCAAGACAAAGAAGGCTGTAAGTGGTAACGCTGTGGGAAAATACTACAATACATGCTTTATTCATTGTTTAATTTTTTTAAACACATGGCCCACCTTCTTGTTTTATCCACAAGACAAATCTCAATATATTTAAAAGGAACAAAATAATTCAAAGCGTGTTCTCTGACAATATGCAATTAAATTGAGCAATAAAACAGAACACTATCTATGAAAAGGTCCAAAATACGTATTTGGAATTAAATAACATACATCTCAATAGGAAATCACAAGTTATATTAGAAAATATTTTAAATGAATGAAAATTAAAACATGATATAATATAATTTGTGAGGGCGAAGCTATAGATGAAAACAATAATCTAATTTTCTACAAAAGAAGCTATAAAATAAGAGCAAATTAAACTCAACTAGAAAGAAAATATAATTCAAATAACAGCAGAAACCAGTGAAACAAAAGGAAATAGATAAAATCAATAAAACCTAGTTCTTTAAAAGTGTAATTAAATTATAAAACATTAGTTAGACTGATTAATAAGGGAGACAGAATACAAATAAAATACCGATGTCAGAAATTAAATAGAGAACATCACTAGACATCCTACAGACATTAAAAGGGTGATAAGGAAATACGAACAATTTTATGACTACTAAATTAACTGAGATGAAATGTCATGTGCCCATCCTCAATAAATTATGTCAAGGTCATGAAGTACTTTGATTGGCTTAAGTTTCTTTACATGTTTACCTCTGTCATTAGAGGTTCAAATTCACGCAAAACACACAATCAATGAGAGAGAGGTCCTGAGTAGGCAAAGAAAATACATGCTTATCTTATCACAATGGTCCATGTTTAACCTTACTGTTTCATGTTTGGTATTTGTTCCATTGAGTCATCCCTGTATTGAAGTTGATTTTCCTATATCTAAAGGTCAAATCCTCTAAATCTAGGAAGGATATAAAAAATTAGCTAATGAGGCCAGGCACAGTGGCTCACATCTATAATCCCAACACTTTGGGAAGCCGAGGTGGGCAGATTACCTGAGGTCAGGAGTTCAAGACCAGCCTGGCCAACATGGTGAAATCTCATCTCTACAAAGAAAAAAAAAAAAAAAAAAGCCAGGTATGGTGGTGGGCACCTGTAATCCCAGCTACTTGGGAGGCTGAGGCAGGAGAATCACTTGAACCTGGGAGGCAGAGGTTGCAGTGAGTGGAGACCACGCCATTGCACTCCAACCTGGGCAATAAGGACTAAACTCCATCTAAAAAAAAAAAAGCTAATGAAATGCCTTACCTAGTTCATACTCTATAACCTTTCTCTTTTTGTTAACCTGGATTATTTAACGTCTTCCACAGTTCTTGCAACACAAATTGGTAAGTAGTAAAAGTTAAAAACCTGCAAGTTCAACTCTACTATAAGATCTAGACTAAATCTTTGTTTGTAGAAAGTTAATAAGTCATTATGTTTTAGCACAAAGTCCCTGCAACTGTTTGTTTTTATGTTGGGTCTAGTTTCCCCTTCCTTGAGCATTTTGTTGTTGCTGTTGTCGTTGTTGTTGTTCTTGACATCATGGCCGAATCCTGCACTCAAGTAACTGTAGACCAGAACAATGGCTCTAGTGAGGTCTCTCTAGGACAACTATTCTCAATGCTGACCTCTGCAGTTGGGCCCTACACTGTAAGACTTGACTCCTCCAAAGCCAGATTATGGACTCATAGTCATGGGGTTTGCTCTCCTGCTGAGGTGTTCTCAGACACCTCTGTCTCATTCTCAGTCTGATTATACATCACCACAGTATAACTAAAGCTTCTACCTAAAGGATCTTGGAATTATTCAATGGCTTATCTTCCTGAAAATGTTATTTCTGAAAATAAGTTGGATTAGGATCTAAGGCATATGAAGTATCTCTTTTATATAGTACAATCTGGAAATTTTTTTTTAAAAATTGCCATTCATTACACTGTTGGTGGGACTGTAAACTAGTTCAACCATTGTGGAAGACAGTGTGGCAATTCCTCAAGGAATACCATTTGACCCGGCCATCCCATTACTGGGTATATACCCAAAGGATTATAAATCATGCTGCTACAAAGACACATGCACACGTATGTTTATTGCAGCACTATTCACAATAGCAAAGACTTGGAACCAACCAAAATGTCCATCAATGATAGACTGGATTAAGAAAATGTGGCACATATACACCATGGAATACTATGCAACCATAAAAAAGGATAAGTTCATGTCCTCTGTAGGGACATGGATGAAGCTGGAAACCATCATTCTCAGCAAACTATCGCAAGAACAGAAAACCAAACACCACATGTTCTCACTCATAGGTGGGAATTGAACAATGAGAACACTTGGACACAGGGTGGGGAACATCACACACCAGAGCCTGTCGTGGGGTGGGGGGAAAGGGGAAGGGATAGCATTAGGAGATATACCCAATGTAAATGACGAGTTAATGAGTGCAGCACACCAACATGGATCATGTACACATATGTAACAAACCTGCACGTTGTGCACATGTACCCTAGAACTTAAAGTATAATCACAATTTTAAAAAATTTGCCATTCATTAAAACTACCTAAAAATGTCTTAAAGCAAACAGTTATTGCCATATTAATATATAAATATGCTCAGCTTTGGCTGTGTGAGTAACCTACAAAAATTTATTTAATTCCCATCTAACTCTGTAAAGTAAATACTAAAATTTTCTTCTTATCAATGTGGAAAATAAGTAACTTGCACAAATCCACAAATGTGGAAAATACATAACTTGCACAAATTCAAACCCAAGTTTGTGGCATCACTAGTCTCACGGACTCACAGGTTATCATAAAAACGATATAAAGTGCATGCAGACAAATTTTTTAAAAATCCACCATAAAACTGAACTTGATTTACCAAATGAAGATTATTACCAATCTCATAGATTCATTAGTTATGTGTTCTAAACCTCATCACACTACACAATGCCATGTGAATGCAAAGATCTGATCAAATCATGTCAGTAGAGTTGCTCCTTAATTGACAATGGGGTTATGCCTCAATAAATCCATTGTAAATTGAAAATATGTATTTCATACAACTAACCTACTGAACATCAGAGCTTAGCCCAGTCTACTTTAAATGGGCTGAGAACACACATATTAGCCTACAATTGGGCAAAATCATCTGACACAAAGCCTATTTTGTAATAAGGTGTTAACTACCTCACGTAATTTATTGAATACTGTACTGAAAGTGAAAAACAGAATGGTCTTATTGGTACTTAGAGTATGGTTTCCACTGAGTGTGTAAGTCTTTTGTACCATTGCAAAATTGAAAAAAAAAAAAAAAGTAAGTCAAACCATCCTAAGAGGGGGACTGTTTATGTAAGGATTCTGCCCCAAAAAGGAAAAATGATGCTGTCTGCAAATGTCAACTGGGTCTGCCACAGTTCAAACATGTCTCATTATTAATACATAAAATTTCTCTAGATTCATAGCATTCTAGGAAGTAAAAAGGTTCATTCATAAAACAGTACCATTTCATGGACTGAATCACATAAAATTTACTGACAGTTAAATTAAGTTTAAATATAATACATATAACACATAATTAATAAGTAGTTACAATTATATTGAGCTTTGCATCCCTAGACCCGTGATTGGCATAGAGTAAGCATTCAGTAAATTTCATGAAAGATCAAAACATTGAATGCATAAGGAAATAACATGCTGTGGTATTAAAACCAACTTCGTATCATCGGACATTGTGTTGAAGGCTATAGGCAAAGTAGGAAGGCTGTGTTGTCTTCCAGCTCTGCTTCACAGTCTCTTCTGATTGTAGTTGTGAGATTAGATTCTTTTTGACCTACTTCTCTATTTCAGTTTTCCATACTGTTCCATGCAGAACATTCTGTTATCAATTTTCTTTCTTTTTTTTTTTTTTTAGCTCTGTCACCCAGGCTGGAGTGCAATGGTGTGGTGTCAGCTAACTGCAACCTCAGCCTCCCAGTTCAAGTGATTCTCCTGCCTCTGCCTCCTGAGTAGCTGGGACTGCAGGTGCATGCCACCACACCTGGCTAATTTTTATATTTTTAGTAGAGACAAAGTTTCACCACATTGGCCAGGCTAGTCTCGAACTCCTGACCTCGTGATCCACCCACCTTGGCCTCCCAAAGTGCTGAGATTTCAGATGTGAGCCACTGTGCCCAGCCTTCAATTTTTAATATAATCAGTTTAGAGAGCTTTATCTGAGATTGCTTAAACTTAGCTCATACATTCAGACTCACTGCTTTAACACCTGGATATAAACCTGTATCATCCATTTCATTATGAACTTGAGAAAGTCAAACACAACATGGTGACAAACGCTCTCTCCTTGACCAACCTGTAGCATGGCTTCTCACAGCTCAAGGTTGGCCCTCCAGGATGACATCACCAGTCCCCTTAACATGCCTGCTTGAAAAGCTCAATGCCAGCAAAAGAATTTACTATTTGTTCCAGCAGAAATCTGACTATAGGTCCCTGATCTCTTTTTTCTTAGGAACTGTCCCTTCTACTTGAGAAAACTCGCAGTTGTAAAACCCTTGTCACTTCGACATGCATCTTCTACAACCCAAAAATGTCATTCTCAAGGACCTGAAAGCCAACCTTATGAAATGTCATCATCCAGAATGCTAAAGCTCTGTCTTCCAGGCTATGTGAGAGTACAGGAGCCTAACTTTGTTAACAAATACACAGATGACCTAATCACATTGACCCACCTTCCCTGCCTCAGCGTCCTTCAGTACTTTCCTTTAGCACACCCCAGCAAACAAACACTCCTGCCTTTTGTTTCAACAAAACTGAGCTCAGTCAATACCAAAGTGTTTCTCTCCAATTGCAGTAGCCTGAATAAAATCTGCCTTGCTGCCTTTAATGGACATTGGACTCTGTTTCTCTTTAACAGTGACCAAATTTCCTTATCTCATAGATAATCTTGCCTTCTACTTCACCAAGATATTAAAATTATCAGTGGTGATCTTCCTCAGCTCTCTGATTGGCAACCAACATGCTTATCTACAGTGACATACACTTTTTCCTTCCTTCCTCTGATTTCAGAGGTTGTGTCTCTCCTTCTCCAGGAAATACATTTACATATGCTCTGGGATTCACTTATTTTCCCTTCAACTGGGACCTTTCGTTATCAGTTCCCCTTGTTATATGTCACATCTCCTTTAAACTGGCTGCTTCTCAGCCAATCAGCATGCTTAGGCTCTTCTGCTCTGAAAAGATTTTAAACTCCATCTGATTTATTTTCTCTTCTTATTCCATGAGTCTTCAGTGAGTTATCTCTACTTTTCAATGCCCACTTTCTAATATTCACTTAATTCTCACTCCACTGAAATGGAGCCTCTCAACAAATCTCATGGACTTCCTCTCACTAGTGACTTCCTAAATCCTGACCTCAAGAGAAACTTTGACTTTGTTCTGCACACATGGCCTTCATTTTCAGGCTTCTTCATGGGCTTTTTCTCCACATATACAACATAGTATCCTCTTCAGGCCTCTAGCCTTGGTCCTTTTCTCACCCACTGCTGCCTCCTTGAATAGCATTACTAATCTCATGATTAATTGCTTATAAAAAATAAGTAAAACACACAAACCAAAAAAAAAAAAAAAAAAAAACAAACAGAGCTACCCTAAAGAGTGATATATTTGAGATAGGATTTCACTCTGTTGCCCAAGTTGGAGTGCAGTGGCATGCTCACAGCTCACCGCAACTTCTGCCTCCTGGGCTCAAGCAATCCTCCCACCTCAGTCTCCTGAGTAGCTAGGACTACAAGCATGAGCCACCATGCCTGGCTAATTTTTGTGGTTTTTTTTTCTTGGTAGAGGCAGGGTTTTGCCATGTTGCCCAGGCTGGTTTCAAACTCCTGGACTCAAGCAATCTGCCTGCAGCCTCCCCAAGTGCTGGGATCACAGGCCTAAGTCACTGAAAAAGTGAATTATATTTACCAAATAGGTGACCCAATTCATTGTTCAGAAATAGAAATATTAATATGGAAAAAGAAATATTCAAATGAGAAACATCTAAAGGGCAAGTGACTTCAACGTCAGAGATGGCTGACTTTTGACCATTCTAGTTGTGAGTAAAATTCTAGTCATTTAGCAAAATTTTCTATTCTTTGTTTTAATTTTAAATTACAAAGCAATTTTATCTATTTTAATTTTAAATTACACATATATAACTTAAAATTATATGTATTTAAGTACCTGAATGATCCTGGTGTTCAAAATTTCTTCAGTTTCAAGTAATAGAAACCCAACTCAAATTTGGTTTAAGCAATAAATCAGCTACTATAATTTGAGGAAAGCTAAGGAGCAGATGTCAGGCACTTCTGGGTGCAAGTTGTCAAAGTATACAATTTCTATCTCTTAGCTCAGCTTCTCTGTGTGTCAACTTCATTTTCAGGTTTAATATCTCCAACCATAACAAAGATGCCTAAGATGCCTATTATCAATTTAGATTTATATCCTACCACCTAAACAGCCATACCTGAAAGACAATATAACTTTCTCCATGTAGTCAATGAAAGTCTCAAGAAGGGTTCAGTGGCCTGGCTTGAGTTAATCCAAGTCCATCCTGACCATTTATTATGCCCAGAAGAATGCAGAACTCTTACTGGCCAATTCTGAGTCACAGACTCAGCCAATGATCTTAGGAAATTGTCAGCCTTACCTGAACGTCATGAATTGAGAATAGTGGAGATAATTTCCCCAAAGGTAAATCAGAACGTTAGTGGCCAGAAAATGTATCTACAATGATACTTTATATCTGTAAAGTTTTCTTTTATCTTTTCAACAACAGAAATTATTTACACTTTATGAATTAGCAAAACAAAATTCAGAGGAAATAAATTCAGTCACATAGTAAAAGACAGTATTGGATTTTCACTTCCCACTCTTAAGACTAATATTCTTTTCACTATGTGATGCTTCCCATTCTCCTGCTCAATGCTAGTAGGAGATTCTGCGTTTGTCAGTGTCAAAGACACTGAAAGCTTCAATTTATGCAAATACAAGTCATAGTTTGATGTTCTCACTCATGTTCAGAATATTCAAAAAGACATCAAAATGTTCATGGATAACTCTCCACCCTTACTCTTGCTTTAACATATAAAGATCTTCCCCTAAGTGGTCCAGAAATTCTTCCTATCCAGCTAAAGCGAGAGTCATAACATCACCATGGCAACAATAACTCTGAAGAGAGAAGAGGCAAATTTTGTCCGGAAAATTAATCAGCTGCAGTGACAATCTTATTTACTTTCTCTCACAAGTAGTGCAAATCCACATAAGACCCCTGACAATCTTCCAGTTTCATTTTCAGTTAAAAAATAAAAACTACAGATCTATGTTAAAACACTTTTTTCCAAACAAAAATCATAAACCTTCTATTCCTCAGCTACATTGTGGGGAGCTCTTTGTCACATATGCCATAATTTTTCAAAATTTCATGCAATAGGTAGCAATTTTTTCATATGCTTATTCTCAACTAAAATATCTTATTTTTTTTTTTACTTATTTAATGTCTATTAGCTGCCTGCAGATTTGTGCTTAATAAAGACTATGTCTTGAGAAAGAGGATGTTCAATAAAAGTGCAGAATAAGATAATCCACACAATATATATTACAGAAAAGCAAAGCAAATGTGTATTTTTTAGCCTTGCTTTCGGTTGGAGCTTTCAATATGTAATTGGAAGGAACAGGAGTTTATTTCACTGGGAGATGGTCAAGGTAGGAGGGAAAGCAGAGACTCTGGAGTCAAATAAACTGGTATTAAATCCTAGCTCCCCCAATTGAGAGTTGTAAAATGGTCAAGTCTCTTGATATGTTTTAATCTCAGATTTTTTAAAACATAAAATAGGGATCTGTAATTCCCTGATTTTCTAAGCTTCTTGGAAAGATTAGAGAAAATGTATATGAATTGCGTGGCACACAGTAGGTGGTCAGAAAAGGCAAATGAAAGAAAACCATTCCTGTTTGTGAGACCATCCACGCACTGGTTTTGCCGACACCACAGCTCCTGGACTTCGACTTCTCACTGACTTCTGATAGCTTTGAGCTAGACTAACCATCTGAATTCGACACTTGCAGTTACTACACTGGAATTCCGATACTTAGGATGATGTACCCATGCTATGCCTCATACTTATACATTTCATGATCACTCCTATGTGAGCAGAGCAGTATGAGGTCATGGCGTACATGCTATGCCTCATACTTATACTTGCTCTGCTCACATAGGAATCCTGCTCATTTACATCTGTTTCTCTTTGTCCTTCCATCCCAAACTTGAAGGCTCGCATTGATACTTCCTCAGTGCCTTTATTCACAGTCAAAATGGGACCTATGGTGCTAACAGAAGAGGCACACAAGCCTTACTAGAACCTATACATCAAGGCAAAGGGAGGTGGTGTTAACCATTTGCTGCTTGCTACAGTCTTGAACCCTGTCCTCAGGCTTCACCTCAGGTGCTTAATACTTTGCCTCATGACTGCTCAAGTCTTGCAGGCCTCTGTTCTAGGTCTTTCTCCTTGTTTTTTTTTCATGCTCCTTCCCATTATGACTCTAGTTTTGCTTGGCTAGAAAAAGATCTCAGTCTTACGACTTTGTAGAGAATATTGACAAATTCCATTGCAAGCTCTCAGTAAATTATTTAGTTGAGCACATTAATCTCTATTTAATAGAGCTAAAATTCTAATAAAAGGCAATTCTTAGACATTTAGATAAGAAGAAAAGTTCTCAAGCATATAGTGTAATCTTCAAGCTTTTTTCTCATAGCTAAAATACTGAACATGGATTCTTCTTCCTATTAGTATTCTTTCATTGTAGGAAACAATTCTCTATGCTTAATAATCAATAATATTATCAATTTGCAATTCTATTAATGTTGAAGGAATTGGTATCTTAGCAGAGACACCTAACTGTTAAGTCGGAGAAACTGTTCTTTCATCCTGTTCATTTGTTATAAGAAAAGAATCACTGCAAATGTTAGCAGTTTTTAGAAATCTACAGATATGAGTCTTATTGAGGGATGGGAAGAACAGTAAAAAATAGGATAGAATAAAATACTTGCCAGCAATAACATGTAAAATGTGAGGCTGATGATTAGAGTTCAGTCTTCCAAAAACCTCTTACAAAGATACTGATTAATATGAGACATTATTAAATTACATACATATATATATCAAAATTGAAGTGGCAACCTTCAAAAAACCAAAATGGTATATATACTTTCCAAACAGAGCAACAATAATTAATCCAATGAAGGCAAGAGAGGAGGGGAGAAAGCAGAAGGGGGAAAAAAATGGAAAGTACCATATAAGATGTTAGAAATAAGTCCAAATACCCAAAGTAAACATAATAAATTTAGGTGAACTAAAATAACAGGTTAAAAAACAGAGACTGTCACAGTACATAAGCAAAATTCATATGCTGTTTATAGGAGTCAACATTAAAATATAAAGATACTGAAAGGTTGAAAATGATGAAAATTAGTAAAATAATAGGTTAAAAAACAGACTGTCACAGTACATAAACAAAATCTATATGCTGTTTATAGGAGTCATTGTTAAAATATAGACATTAAAAGGTTGGAAATAAAATGATGAAAATTAGTAAAGCTACATTTTATTTAAAAAATTATCTTTAAGACCAAAAGCATCTTGTAAAGAGAGACACTAAATAGTACAATGAAACAATTCTAAAACTGTCTTAAATGTATTATAAAATTAAATAATGTGTAAACATGTTGCTGGGAAGCAGATTTCTCACAGTAGAAGAAACACACACACACCCGCCCATATACACATGCATATACACATTTTACACGTTTAAGAAATCATGCAAAAAAGGGACAAACACATATATACAATACTTGCCATCACAAAATCTCATAGCTAAAGATAAAGTAACATTTAGAAACTAATAATATAATATTTTGAATCACTACACCAGTAAATTTGAAAACTTGGACAAATTTTCAATTTCCTATGAAAGCATTTATCAAATATTACTTAATGACACAATAAATATCTGAATATACCTTAACCAGAAGTTGAATAAATAAATTTTAACCAACTGTCTCTCCTCCAAAAACTTCTAACATTTTAGGACTTACTGGTAATTTATGCTAAATGTTTACATGTTTTAACAAGCTCTTTCAGAGAACAGAAAATGAGGAAATTTTCACTAAATTGTTTTATGAGGATAGAAAAATCAGAGAACAAAAAATTATAGGTCAATTTCTCTTATAACATAGTACATGTATCCTAAATAAAGTGTTGTCAAGCCAAATTAAAAGATATAAAAGCATAGTTCATTATAATCAAGTTAAATGTATATTAGAGATGTTAAAAATCAATTAGTATAATTTTCCACATTAAGTTTGAAGAAGAAAACCATTTAGCTGTCTCAACAGACGAGTTAAAACATTCAATAAAATTAAACATCTATTCATAGGAAAAGTTAAATCTAGAAGGGAGCACATTTAACCTGATAAAACATATCCATAAAATCTATGGTAAACATCATAAATATTAATGAAGAAAACATTTTAAAAATCTATATGCTACAAGTACGCTAGCAAATGTTGTGGTTCAAGTAAGCCTTCTAAAAAATATAAAGAAATGAATGAATGAAAGAGTGAGCAACTGGCATAAGAGATTTGTGATATTTTATGGAGAAAATTATAAAGTTTGTAAAGTATTAAGGGAGACATAAATGATGGAAAAACACATCACATTTATAGGCAAACATTAAGGATATTGATCCTTCCCAAATTGACCCATAAATTTATGTAATCCAATTAAAATCCCAACAAGATATTTTCACGGAAAAATTATAAACTAATTTAAAAGTTTTATAGAACTTTTTTTAGCAAAAATTATATTTTTAGAGCAAAATTTTTTAATTCAAAAAATTGATCATTAAGCAAGGGAGTATTATTCAACAAAATAGCAAGATTTATTAAGCCAAATAAGTTTAAAGAGTTAGTGAAACTTTGATTTAAAAGTAATGCATTGATTTTCTAAAAACTCAGACCAATAAGATACTATATAGCACTTAGAAACTGATCAA
>NW_016810724.1:222983-252213 GCF_001698545.2 Rhinopithecus bieti
CTTTTTTTAGCAAAAATTATATTTTTAGAGCAAAATTTTTTAATTCAAAAAATTGATCATTAAGCAAGGGAGTATTATTCAACAAAATAGCAAGATTTATTAAGCCAAATAAGTTTAAAGAGTTAGTGAAACTTTGATTTAAAAGTAATGCATTGATTTTCTAAAACTCAGACCAATAAGATACTATATAGCACTTAGAAACTGATCAACATATATAAACATAAATGTGATCTTTAAAAGTGGTGGCATTGCAAACCAGTAAGAAAAAGATGGATTATTCAATAAATGATCCTTTGGGGAAATGCCATGTAAAAAGTGAAACGGGATTCCTGTCTCATACTACACATAAGAAATCAATTCCAGTTAAATTTGCAAATACAAAAGCAAAGCATTAAAATTTTCAGAAGAGACTGTCATTTACCTCCACTACTGCCTCCTAATGCTGGCTGTGTGCTAGTTGGTGCTGCCTGGCACCTCTTGGGTAAAAAAGCAGCTAAAACTACTTCAGGACTCACCTTGGCCAATGAAAAGCTTATGCACTGAGTCAAGATTGAGAACGAGGAACCAAGTTAATTTGAAGTGGCAGGGCAGGTGTTGTAGAGCAGTTTAAGATTAAGAGGTTTATACCACTTAGTAAACTTAGGAAAACATGTTGTGAACCACAGGGCTTTTCAATAAGGCAGAACAGCTCCTGATTTGGTGGGCAGCCAATCAGTAAACCAAACACACCTGCAGAGTTGGAGCTGGAGAATGATGATGCCACTGATGTATCCCAGCAGCAGACAGGGGTGCCTCATAAACAAACAACAAAATGACTGCTTTTTGCTTAAACTGTGTTCCCTTGAGGTGATGCATTCATGATTAGAAAACTGATTTGATTCAACAAATTCCAACTGCTGTGGTAGATCTTTTTCCGTCTTCAATTTTCCCCCTTCTTGATTCATTTCAGTTGTCAATCGTCCATAACATAATTGATGTATGCACACAGGTATGTTGCATTTTATTTTCCAAATAGACAATGATATTATAAGGCAAAATTACAACAAATTTAGTTTAAAGGTCTCATTTACTTTTATTTGTGATTCTATAACATAGAGTGAGTATTCTGATGAGCTGAGAAGACAAATTTGGCTTTATAAGCAGAAAATGGCTGAAGAAAGCAGAAATACAGAACACAAGGCAGACTGGTTATTTGAAAGTTACCATCCTCATAGGGTTAAAACTGAGGGAACTTCCTTACTATGCTGACTCAGACAGATTGGAATCTCCTGTGTTTTGGAAAATTGGCCCATTTCAAAATTGTTTGATTACCGTCCCTTAGTCTAAGTGCCTCCATTCTGGTTTGGTCTGGTCTGCTGAGACCAAGTGCAAGAGGCTAGTTCACAACAATGGCCTCCAATAAACTTTGTTTAACAATGTGCAAAGCTGAGTATTAAAGCGTTACTCTGGCCCTTAGAAATTCTGATAGGACCTTCCCTCTCTCAAAATTTTGTCATTAGTTCCTCATAAATAATATACTCTTTTCAAATCATCCTAATTGGAATAATACATCTATTTTCTTGCACTCTGGTTTATACACCTATTTTTTCCAACCATGGCCCTGAATCAGAATGTTTGGTGGCAAAATATGTGTGAGAGTCTACTAGTTGGTGTAATCTGTTCTGACTGAGGTCTGCAATTCTGAATTCTCAAAGAAGAGATGAGAATTAGGTAGCTGGCTGTCCCACAGCCCAGCCAATATGTGTCCCTAAGTGTGCTTCTAGGAATAGGATGAAAGGTAATTAAGTGAGATATTGGGAACCACCAGTCTACATACAAGAATTTGTTCACATAAAACTTACTTGTAGTTCATAGATTGCAGAGTGGAAGCAGGCATATTAGGCACTTATTTACTCCAGTAATAGCCGGATTTCTTACTTTTTTGTATAAATTTTTATGCAAATAACTTTCTAATCTGTGAGTATATGAAGAACTTTGATAATAATGAGGGAATATAGTCATAGAATAGTTACAAAATCTTACCGTTAATATGTATTTTAAAGTAAAAATATTAAAACTAACCAAAGTCATATTTTAGTTTCTCTTTATACCAGAGAAATATAACATATTTCTTAATATAACATATTTCATAATATACAGAAATATAACATATTTCTCTGGTGTAAAGGGCTGTTTACCTTCATACAGTGAAAATGATATTAACTCTGTGGTTGCAAGAGGAGCAAGGGTACCATACCACCTAGGTTTTCATCCCTCGGAAGCTTGTGAAGTTCAAGACAAGATCTAAGCATGCTGATCACAGCTGGGAGGATTTGTTTTGTTCTGTGTTGTTTTTCTGCGCTGTAAGATATTAGCAGTATTTAATTTTGTACTTTGCAAAGCCCTATGCTTTTCCCCAATCTGCATGTATATTTGTTTCTTATAATAAAAAATCTAAACTATTGACAGAATGAAGATATTTCACAACTCAGCTCCGACTACTTCCCCAGGTCATCTCCTGTTTATCCATCTAACAGGCTTTCCCCCGTCTCTCCCTGTTCCTGGCACACTCATATCTCGACACTTTCTATTGCAGGTGATATTGTTCATACTTTCCTACCTATGTACCAGATGTCTCCTATCTGGAATGCCCTTTTCCCTTTTCAGACATATTTCAAAACACTTGTTATCTTCCCACAAGGTGATTCACCGAACTCTTTCAAGGAGCTGGCCCTTGATGTTTTTGTTTCACTCCTTGACTTATTGTTCTGGTATATTCAGGGAACAGAAGTCCTTTCCTTCCTCTCTCCACCTTCCTGGGCAGGTGTTGTCTACCCTGCCCTGAAATATTATATTAACTTTTAAGTGAGCTGGCTTTGGGCATTGTGAGAACCACTGTGTACCAGGTAGCCTGTTAAGCTATGGCAATACAAAGATTGCCAGGGTGGCAAAGTAAAGAAGGTGGGAAGCACTAGACACTTGGGCAAAGAAGCATCCTCCAGTTGTTCATCCCGGAGGCAAGTGCAAAAGGCTATGTGAACACAGACGCCATAAACAAGAAAGATGATCAAAGGTGATGCACCAGGCAGGAAAGAGTTAAACATATTTCTTTCTGGTTCCAGTCTGGAGCATTTTATTGCAAAATCACATTCATACAGTTTCTGTTCATCTGAGAGAGAAGACAAAAAAGACCTTAGAGAAAGTAGTATGTTTTCCGTGGAATATCAATCTTCCCGCAGTCCTCTCTTGACCAGCATTATAGGGCAGAGATGGATATTCCCTATGAGAACACAAAAGCCCATCTGTGACTATGGCCAATCCCCTATTAAAAGATCTCATGAGAACAGGTATCTCTCTTTCTTAGCACTTGGCATAGCCACAATTTTGAATTTTGTTAAACATAATTACATGATGATTTTCTATAATGCTAGACTGTAAAAGCCACAAGACCAGGACTGGACTTATTTTTCCCACCTTTTTATCTTCAGCACTGAACACAATGCCTGTCACATTAAAATGCTCAATAAATACAACTCAAAAAGAGAACCAATAAATGATAATACTACTATTAGCTAAGTAGCTACATAAACAGAGATACATTACTTCATGTAATCTTCACAATAACTCTATTTTAATCATGAGATACCTGAGTCTTTGAGAGCAGGAAAATCGCAGGTTAAAAGTTGAACCCAGCTCTCTCTAACCTTGCTGCGGCCTCACTCTCAGTCCCAACACTAAACCATCTTATAATAAGATCCATGTGCAGATACAACAAGTGTCCAGAAGCAGCAGGGGCTGGAAGCACCAGACAGAATGGAGAGTCATTTTTAGCAAGGCCATCTGACACCAAATGCAGAAGTGCTGACTTCCTGCAACTTTCTATTCCACAATTATAAATTAGAAACCACTTAAATACTCAAAAGAGGAAAATTGTTAAGTCAATTATGTCATACCTATATGATAAAATATTGTTAGGTAATTAAAAGTCATGGTTTATAAGAATAAAAGAAATGTTCAAGATACACCATTAGGTAGACAAAGTAGATTATAAAATGTACTATAATCTCAATTTTGTTAAAGTATATATTGCAACAAATGCAACACACATTTTAGAATAATATACAAAAAAATGTCAATGGTGGTGTTATGCATAGAAGTATAGATTATTTTCATTTTCTTCCTATCTTTTATTTTTCCTATATATTCTATAATTATCATAAATTACTTCAAAATTCTTACAAATATGATTTATGGTTAATATACAGATAAAGGAACTAAAACAAAAGATTAATGGTGATTTTCCTCTGTAAGGTAAAATGATAATTTTATTTATTAATAATTTTGTGTATTTAAAATTTAAAGCAATTGAAAAGTTTTATAAGACTGAAATAAACTGCCCTCTAACTATGTTTTGACAGCCCTCAAGTTGCAAATAAAATTGCCTTCCGTTCCCTCCTGCTCTTCCCTACATAATTTTGCTACCTAAAATTATGTTCTTAGCAACTACTCATGACACACGTTTGCAGTCACACAAAATTTGGGGTCCCAGTCATTTGTCTAACACACACAGACACACAGGAACAAAAGGAAACCAGTTATTTATTTTAGGGTCCACATTTTTGGAATATGGACCAAAAATATGGACGCTAAAATAAACAAATGATTTGCTTTCATAAAGTTGCTAAACATCACCAGAGTCACTGAAGCAGTACTAGATTTATTTTCATAGCGAATTCTTGCCTTTTGGCTGCTCTGAACCCTGGCATCATTCCCAGATTAGATCTTAGCTTCTGCTAGGAGTCAACCAACTGCTGAAAAAGCAGAGACTTAGAAGCCAAAAGATTGGAAAAGAAGAGTTCACAGAATGAGCCAGACTGTCTGCTAGCAAACAGGCTATAGCTAGTGGAGGGGGCAGAATAGAAGCCTCTGCCAACCACTAAGGGGACTCCAGGGTGGATCACAGAACACCTGGGACAAGCTACAGGGAGCTCAGAGGTGGGAATTTTCCAAACCTGAACCCTGGCTATGATTTAACTGTAGTTCTTTTCGTCTGATTACATCCCATGAGAGTTTTACCTTTTATCTCTTCCTCCCATTGTGCCTCCCATTTTTTCACATCCTTTATAGTAACTCCCATTATTAGCAGATAATACAATTCCTTCTGCCTTAACTGCCCCAGTAGAACTTGAATTGGTCTGGTTGCTTCAAAAATCTATACCTAGAGTAGAATGCAAGACTGAGAAATCTATGAGCCCCTGAAAGATTAGCAAGATGGCCATCAACCCTCCTACAAGCTCTTGGAAATCAGAGCTCCCAGGAAACCCAAGGGCTTTGCTGAAATGTAAGGGTTAGCTCAGGGTTAGTTTTTCCTGTGTTCATAGATGTAGAGTACTGAGCAATAAAGGGCAGAGTATGAACTTGTACCAGAAGTCAGAGGCAGCAGCTTGAAGCAAATTCTCCCACAATCTCCATCTCTAAACACAAACTACCCACAGTAGAATCTGTGGATTAAACACAAACCATCCTCAGTAAAATCTGTGTGTTAGCACAAGGATTCTGATTTGGGAAGAGTTTTCCCCTTGAGAAGAATCTTCCATTCTGGCATGTTACTCTTAATTCAGCCTAAACCAAACATTCAATTGCAGTGTTATTACCCCTCATTTGCTGGGGCCTTATGAAAGTTGCATATGAAAATGCATATGAAAATGAGGGAGTAGGGGGCAGTCAGTTATGTATTTGCTCAGTAAAACTGCACTTTACATAAGATAAAGTAAACATAGAGTAGAGGAAGAAGTCAAATATGCATTAGTCTTGGGGTGGAGGGGACAACTTCTAGTCTCCTCTTGTCCCACACTCTTAAAGGTAAGCTGTTAATTTACATTTTCAGGGTGAGGGATGCCACCTGGGGAGATATGTGGCCTTTTATCTTGTAACTGTTTAGGAACAAAAGGAAAGGCAGGTGTTGGGATTTGTTTGTTTATTTGTTTTTGTGCATGACTCAGCTTCCAAGCTTAATTTTTCCCTTTGGCATAGTGAGTTTAGGGTGCTGAGATTTTCTTTTCCTTGCTCACTATATAGCTATTTATTTAAAATAAGCCCACAAGGAAACCTTGTGGTATTAGAACTGTGTAGTGTCTGGACCATGGAGGAAAATACAGGAAACTACATAGGTGATAAAATGTATAGAGCTTAATACACTCCAATTCATACCAATGAATACAAGTACAATGGGGGAATCAAAGTAAGATCTTTGGATTGTATAGATATCTGTACCTTCATTGTGATATTATGCTGTAGTTTTGCAAAATGTTACCATTGGGGGAAAATAGACAATGTGTACAAGTGACCTTTTGCATTATTTCTTACAACTACATGTGAATCTACAATTATCACAAATTTTTTAAATCTTTAAAATAGTTTAAAATCAAGCGACAAGCTGCTAAATAAAATATATTCTATACTCCTACCTTGAAAAATAGACTTTTCAACTACCTGGAATTCCAGTAAGGGAGAAGACCAGTCTTCATAGTGACTTATGACCAATTACTGCCTCAAAGAAAAAGTAGGAGTTAAAGACAGAAGTGAAATCAGTAATCAGACAGCCTGGAGCTGCATTCCGAGCCTGGTAGTTAAAGATTGACTTCTGACTTAACCAGTTACTTTATCTATAGATTCCAGACATCGTATGGAAAAGCACTGTGAAAATTCCTGTCCTGTTCTGTTCCGTCCTGATTACTGGTGCATGCAGCCCCCAGTCATGTAACCACTGCTTGCTCAATCGATCACGACCCTCTCATACAGACCGCCTTAGAGTTGTAAGCCCTTAAAAGGGACAGGAATCTCACTCAGGGAGCTTGGTTTTTGGAGATGTGAGTCCGCCGATGCTCCCAGCTTAATAAAGCCCTTTTCTTCCACAACTCAGTGTCTGAGGGGTTCCTGTCTGCAGCTGGTCCTGCTACACCAGGTTCAGATTTCAGATTCCCTGACTTGGAATTTTCCATGGGAACACAGCTGCCTAGGAAAGCTGCCCCGTCTCAGATGCACTCCTTTTCTCTTCTCCTCCCTCTTCTCTAAAATGCATGTTTGTGTACACCCACATTTGTGGACAGAACGTACAAACCTCATCTACACTCCTCTTACCTCTCAAATGGAGTCCTTGGCCACTTCTTGCAGGCTCTGAACCCAGGCTTCAAGTCCTTCAAACATGAAATTCTGAGTCCCACATACTTGGAGTTGGTCTGTGGGTCAGAGCGAGGGGCACTGTATCCTCTGGGTGGGCACATCTCCTTTACCTTGCTAACTCTTCACATCATCTGTAGCCAGAAAAGGACCAGGGAAGAGTCCAATGCAGGGTCTCTTGCCAAAGTCTAAGGGGAGTATCAATCATTACTACCATTTTATAGATAAGAAAATTGAGTGAAATTATTCTTCATGTCACTGATAACTAGTAATATCAGGTTTCCAGCCATATCTATTGGAGTCCAAGGCCATGTCACAGCAATTATAGCACACTCTCCCCTGATGAAAACCTGAATAAAATGCCCATTTTATTGTCTAAGGAGTCCACAAGGGCCTATGTATCTGCTCACAGCAGTCCTAATTATGAGCCAGATATACAGTTGCCTTTCTCAGGACTTGTGTCATTCATTTAATGAGGCAGATTATTATTGAAATTGAGTTCAATTCAACAGGCCTTCACTGAGAACACCATAGTCATTTAGACACTGCTCATTATTTGCAGGACCAGCTCATTAATCTTGATTAATTCAGGTGTCAACTCTACAACATAAAAAATAGATGCTAAACATATACAGATGCATTATGCAGAAGCCGTTATCAAGAGTAGTGCTTTCATCGGCATTCCTGAGACATTACTATGGATTCTGCTCTATTTTTTTCATTATTTACAGAAATCAATCTCTCTCTAGTTCTCAAAAAAAAAAAAAAAAAATCAGTCAATTAGAGAGGATGATACACAAAACCCACCCTTTTTTCTCCCAGGTAGGGAGATGGAAAAGAAATAGACAAAGAAGAAGATGAACAGTGCAGATTAGTAGAAGTGGGGATAAAATAACAGAATGTTTGGAAATGCTTTCTAATTTGTCAATGACAGTTTTTCCATGACCTTTCACTTCTCAACTTAAAAAAAAGTGTCAGATATATCTTTGCTCCTTCCAATCGGAATGTCCCAGGCTGTTCCTGCAAGTGTTCCCAGTATTTCCTCCTTATTGAGTGGTGTAGACAGATGGGACTGACTCCACCCTGCATGGTGCTCAGTGTGCCGAGTGGACCATTCCAACAGCTGGGGAGAAACAAGTTCCTCTTTGCACCCAGTGTGATAATAAGTGAGATCCCTAGGAACAAACAAGGAAGGAAGCTTCCTGACACAGTGCACCATGGACATTTAGCATGTAACTCTTCTGTTATTTGTGGAAATAAGGTTGTAAGAGGAAAATATGTAGACATGAGAGCGTGGAGTTGGGGCATCTTTTCCGGCAGCCCAGAGGCATATTCTTCTGGGTTCTCTTCTGCATTCCATTTGTAATCAGAATTCTCTAGGTAAGAAAAATGTTACTTTAGTAGATAGAATCAGTAAAAGTAAAGTAAAAAAAATTTTAAGCATCATAAATGTGGAATAAGAAAATGAGATATTTAGGTTAAGCTTGACTGGTTTAGATTCATTTTAAATCAAGTTTTAATATTTCTTTTAAATCTTCATCATTAAAATTCTGCTGATCTACTTAAAGTTGAAAATACAAGAAAATCATTCTTAAATTAAGAGATTTAATTGTCAGAATCCACAAATGTTAAACTATTTGAAAGATGTGAAGAGGATTTCCCTGAAATATCTTTTCCAGTATAAAATATACTGGAAGTGAATGAAATCAGTCAATGACATGAGGTGTATCACAAAGAACTGAGTAAGTGGAGAGAAGAGTGGGATAACACCCACAGAAGGGGATCAGAGCAAAGGGAAGAAGCAGAAATGGGAGGAGCATAATAGTTAGGGGTCTTCCAAACTGGTCAACTGCAGTAGCCAACAGTGCCTCCTGCTTTCACATTTGTCTGCCTCCTTCTATTCTCAACACACTTCCAACCCCAACCCCCAAGGGCTTCCCGTAATACTTGAAAGGAAACTCAAAGGCTGACCTTACCATTCCCTTGGTCTTGTAGGATCTGGCGCCTGGCTATTTCTTTAATTTACATTTCCTACTACTGTCTCCCCTAGTTTATTCCACCTGATCCACTCTGATCAGCTTGCAATTCCTCAAATTCCTCATACATGTTTCCATTTCAAGAACTTTGCACTTGCTCTACCCTCTGCCTGGAATGCCCTTTCCCTAAAGAGTCACATAACTACCCCACTTAATTATTCAAGCCTCTATTTAAATGCCCCAAGAACACTTCCTTGGCCACCCTATCCAAAGTAGCACATATATCCATCTAAGTTGCTTTCTTTCCTTCCATTCTTATTTTTTCTGCACAGTGACATTTACTGTTATCCTGTTGTTTGTTTATAGTCTGAATGTCATACTGGTTTTAAAAACTATGAAAGCAGGGACTTTATGTAGATTGCCTCCGTATCTGCAGTTCCTACAACATACCCAGCACGTGGTAAGCACCCACTAGGATCTGTGAAATCAATAAATGAAGTCAGGTGAGTTGGTCACACTGGAGCATTATGTGGGAGGTAAGTTTGGCTGAATGGGTAAGGTCAAATCATGAAAAAATTTGAATCATAGGATGAGTCTGGATATATATGATACACTGCAGTTTCTGAAGAACAGAGTTCAAGCCCCAGGACCTAGCATAGTTCCTGACCCACAGCAGGCATTCGTTACATGTTTCATGATCATGTTATGTCAGATGTTAAACAAAAATGGAGAAATTCCTTTTCTGTCCCACATGAGAAAAAGGAGAATGCACTCACCCAGATTACAGAATTGACATTTTCTCTTTCTTTCTTTCTTTCTTTCTTTCTTTCTTTCTTTCTTTCTTTCTTTCTCTCTCTCTTTCTTTCTTTCTTACATTTTTTTTTTTTTTTTTTTTTTTGAGATAGAGTCTTGCTCTGTTGCCTAGGCTGGAGTGCAGTGACACAATCTCAGCTCACTACAACCACCACCTCTGGCTAATTTTGTATTTTTAGCAGAGACGGTGTTTCACCATGTTGGTCAGGCTGGTCTCGAACTCCTGACCTCAAGTGATCTGCCCACCTCGGCCTCCCAAAGTGCTAAGAGTACAGGCGTGAGCCACCTTGCCCAGCCAGAATTGACATTTTCTGAATTATTCTTCCCTCCTACAGAATACGGCAGCCTTCTGATATTTCTACTCCACGAAATGTTAGAGCTTTCTTCTTGTTCAGTCTTCTGGGAATTCTGCTCTGGGTGAAACAAGATAGCAACTGATGATGAGGGAAAATGAGGCTGTTTCCGTAAAAGACACTGGCTTAAGTTACATAGCTATCACTGAGGCAGCCAGCATGAGGACCCCATTATAAGTGCCCTCAGAAGACATCTGAGAAAAGGAATATCTCATTTCCCTTGAGACAAGCATCTAATTTTCTGTAACATTGTGTCTTCTCACAGATGAAAAGGGCTGCTCTCAGTTACTTGGATCAGTGTTCTCAGATGCTCTAGGAAAAGCACTTTAAATGATTACCATGACCAGGACAAGATTTTTGAGCCAGTGTGTTACCTGCAGTTTTTGTGTGTGTAACTACAAAGAGTGTTTAACAATGTAGTTATAAAGAATAAGCATCATTACAAGTTAATTTTAAAAGAAAAATTATCAAGTTGCATATATATGTACATACATATATTTTTATAACAAAAGTGAAAAAATACATAAGGAAAAGCACACTAGGAAATCATCAGCCGGTAGTCTTAAATGATGCTAGCAATCCTTAGTGAATACAGCCAGATGGATTACCTGAATACTCATTTCATCTCACGACAACCTCATGGTATGGTTACTATTAACATCATCTCTACCTTGCAAATAAAGGAACTAAGGCCCAGACAGGTAAAACAGCATTGCCAAGTACATGCTTTTAGTAAATGGCATAGGTGGAATTTGAATCTAGTCAATTAGATCCTAAAATCTATGCTCCAAACCATTACACTGCCATTGGTATGGTATTTTATTCCTTCTACTTCTCCATCTTTGATAAGTTTTACTTTTACAAAAAAAAAATATATATATATAGGATTGTCCATATTTCTTGTTTGTCATGTAGAAAAATAAAATAGTATTAATGGGCTCATATACCAAATCCAAGATAATATACAAAATATATCCTAAAGTTACAATGTATTTTACAAAACTCTGTCTTGCATGAATAAACACCATGCCCTATTTCTTGCTGAGTCTATTTTTTTAGAACAAACAAGTGCATATGTTCTGAAACAATGACCCATACCTTAAAAAGGTAACCTGCTGTGACTGTATCCGCAATCTGAATTGTAATTTTTAAAAAGAATTAAGCTAAAAAAAGAAAATCACAGGTGCATAAAGTATCTGATTTGAAAAAAAAATTAATGATGAAACCATTTTATCTTTTAAAAAAATTATTACTCAATTCTATTTAAGTTTTAAAATACTTTTCTGGGAAAAACATACTATTTAAAAATTATACATTTTTAATACTATACTTTTCTGAAAGTGATATTGACCCTGTAAGTAGAAAAAATTAAACAAAATACCGTGGTAACCTTTGAAACTCTACAACTCTAAGTCTTTTTAGAAAAAATTCTAAACAGAAAGTTGTATATTAAAATCTGTATCTGATGTATACTCTAAGAATCAGTGACTGTGAGTCTCATTTTACCAAAGACCTACTTTAGATAGCAACGCTCTCCTTCAACTCATCTTCAGCTCATTTAAGGTTTTTTCCCTCTCAGGTTCTGTTTGTTGTCACCTGATGCTAACAATGTTTTCTTAAAAGTATGAAGGAAATGTTTTCTTCCAACATAATTTTCTGTACACTACAGGTCTTTTCTTTTGCCATTAAATCTCTGGTAACTGACCTAACAGATTTTATATTTTATTAATTCCTACACCATTATTACTACGTTTTGGTTAGATTAGAAAAAAATTTGAGATAAAACTATTTTTAATTAAGGTTATTACATCTGTGTATCTTTCCGTATGTGCTTTCAAAGTCCTTGTGACGCTGAGTTACAGGGCTTTGACTTCTAGGTCTAAAAAGTACATCAAGTCCTGGTAAGGCTTAAACACTGACAACAATTAAAGCCTCATCTTAAGGCTCAGTAGAAGATGCCAATAAAAATAAACTGTGTTCCTGACACACAGGACCAGAAATTAAAGCTATTCAACTCCTCAAGGCTCAGGGACTATTGCAGAAGGGGTGGGTGTGTGAGATTGTAAGAGCCAATTTTGAGAGAGAAAATAAGTTCGCTTTCTCTATAAATTAACCATCAATGTGAAGCACACACTGATGCAAGACCAACATATGGGCCTTTGTGTCACGTTAACAAGGTTTTCTTGAAGCATTAACTGACTCTGTACTAAAGGTTATAAAAGTCTTATGGAAGGTATATCTTATGGTCACAATTAAAATTGTATAGATTGTTTAGAAAAACAAATTTAATTGGCTTCATCCTGTTTTATTAGGGCTTAGTGTTTGGAAAATTAAGTCTCCTCTCTCAAAGAATGAAGGTTTTCACCTTTTTAAAAAAATCGTTGAGTTATCACTCAAGTTAAATGAATGACTTATTTGACAATGACCTGTGATCCTATGTTGTGATATCAAGTATTTTAAACTTTTGATATGTGACAAACTTTCCAAGATCAAGTTATAAATTTTGTCTTTTTCTGACCTAATTAATCCTTTAAGATATTAGCTTCACTAAAGTCCAAAAAATGACATATTTGGCTTATTTAGTATAAAAATTGTACAGGAAACATTAGCAAATAGGAAACGGTGTTTGGTTTTCTTTGGACTGTAGTTGTATAAATATGCTATTGGTATGTGTTCCAAAATTATGAGAAACTCCTGTAATTCTGATATGACTTAGTGTTTCAGTAATAATCATAATTGTTATTTTAAATTATTGTGTGCCACAGAGGTAACAATTTCCTTGTCAATTGTGTCTTTGACTATGGCTGCCCTAAAACCTTTTGTCATCTACAAACAGTTGTTTTGTTTTGGTCCACTTTAGAAGGTGGTTTTATAATCAGCTATAAAACTAACAGGTGCTCTTGAATGCAGGTTTCTGGCAAGTTTGGAGACTGTGACATCAGAATAGAGGAAAAATTTTCAGGACTCATGGAGAGTTAAAATGTTCATGAATATCAAGGAATTAGCTGCATGGACTGAACTAATAGAAGACAGAAGTAATTCTTTGACTTTTTGCTTAAAACATTACTGATCCTTTGTTTTGTTTTTCAGAGTCAAGAAAACATTTATTTTGAGCTATTGACAGCTTTTAACAATTAAGTATACTCCTGTGAACAAAATGTGGAGCATATTTGTTTCTCTCTACCTGATTTCTCCAGAATTCAGAAACTATTTGTGAGTATTCTTAACTATGGCAATAGTTATTTGCATAAGTGCAGTAAGAATCTGTTTTCATTTATAACAGAACAAAATTGGAGAAACTGCTTATTTTACCAAGGCTTTGACTGGAATGGTGTGATTTCCTTTAAGGAATTAAACTTGACTTATAGAGTTGCCATTAAAAGAGTCTTAGGAAAACTGGCTTCATACCTTGTCTACACAGTTCCTGTCCCAGTTCCTGTCCTGTGATAAGTAAAGAATGTCATTTTATGACAGGCCCAGGAGCCCCAAGTTTTTGGGGAACCACAAGAGGAGAGGAATTCACCCAACTTACAGATATTTGATGGTACAAATCCATGACTGTGCTTGGTTTTACAGAAGTCTTATCTGAGATTCCTTCTATGGAACAAAGTTCCATCAAAACCAATTTAAAAAGCCTATGTGGAAAAAAATAATTATTTCTGCTGCACTTTATACAAATAATCTGGCCTAGTATAATAAAGCAAATTGGTCCTACCATGATTTGTCTTTAATAAAAATGGGAAACTGGAGACAGAAATAAATATGTTTCAAAAGCTACAGTATATCTGTTATTAGATTCTAGTCTTGCCTACTGTTTTCAATTTTATTATTGTCTACAGTTTGGACTGAATTCTAATTTTTCCTGGGTATGTCTCCAAAATAATGCTTTCAATTTTTTTCTTCTTTCTTTCCCTTTTTTCCCCATTTTTCCTAATTTGAAATCACTGAAAACTAAGCCATGCTTTCTTAAATCCTTGCAAACTGAAGTTAGACAACTTAAACTTCAGAAGAAAATAACAACTTGTTTATATACATAAACCGCTTTCGTACCTGCCTACTGATACACGGACTTCAGGGTAATGTGGCTATATTAATTTTCCAGGATTATTCTTTTCATTGTTGTTGTTTTCCTCCCTTCCTCCCTCTATTTTCTCTTCACAGGACATGAGACTTCACAACCTGCTAAAAATGAGCTTTGCTAATAACATAAAACCTACTCATCTAGGAATAAACTGTCCTAGCCATGAGAGATCAGACCAGAGACTCATTGTCTTCTAAAATGCTTCCTCCAAAAGATTTTTAAAAGAAAAGGGGGGAAATTTGAAGGGAAAATCATTCTTGAGGCCCCCAAATCACTAAGCCAAGGGGAAAAGTCAAGCTGGGAACTGCTTAGGGCAAACCTGCCTGCCATTCTATTCAAAGTCAGCCCTCTGCTCACTGAGATAGATGCGTATCTGATTGCTTCCTTTGTAAAGGCTAATCAGATACTCAGAAGAATGAAACTGTTTGTCTCTCACCTACCTGTGACATGGAAGCTGTCTTCCTGCTTGGATTTGTACCACCTTTCGGGACAGAACCAATGTACATCTTACATATATTGATTGATGTCTCATGTCTCCCTAAAGTATATAAAACCAAGCTATACCCCAACCACCTTGGGCACATGTCATTAAGACGTCCTGAAGCTGTGTCATGGGTGCACATCCTCAACCTTGGCAAAATAAACTTTCTAAATTAACTGAGACCTGTCTCAGATATTCAGGGTTCACAAAGGAAAGCCATATTTTGGGGTGAGTTCTGGCAAAACTGCCAAGAGATAGTATACATTACTTCTGTCCATGAGTTAGCCTGTGTCTCAATTACAGGTTTTGCATGATCTTTTTAAGTAAGGAGTCAAATAATTTTCTAAGTTTATTTTTTTCAAATCAATATTATATAACAAAGAAAGTTATACATATATTTAAGATAAGATAGAGGGTTTTTTTTTCTTAAATATTTATTCAGCATTGGAAAAGATACATCTCATTTATTGTTGCTAAAATATCATTGGATACTATAAAATCATACTTGTTTATTTTACGAGGTGAAATTTTCCTGCTTGTCATTCAGTCACTTACCTACTCTTTTATGTATTCCCATGATTCATGTATTAGATTTCAATTAACAGATTTAAACATAATAATCTATAGGTGAAAAGAGTCAAACTCTGTGATATGGTTTGGCTGTGTCCCAACCCAAATCTCATCTTGAATTGTAGTTCCCATAATCCCTACATGTGGTGAAAGGGACCCAGTGGGAGATAACTGTAACATGGGGCAGTTCCCCATGCTATTCTCGTGATAGTAAGTTCTCACAAGATCTGATGGTTGTTTTATAAGGGCCTTCCTCCTGCGCTTGGGACTCATTCTCTTCCCTGCTGTCCTGTGAAGAAATGCCTTTCACCAAGATTGTAAGTTTGCTGAGGCTACCCCAGCCGTGTGGAACTGTGAGTCAATGAAACACATTTACTTTATAAACTACCCAGTCTCAGGTATGTCTTCATAGCAGTATCAAAATTAACTAGTACACTCTGTAAAATATTTGAAGAGATTTACTCTGAGCCAGATATGAGTGACCAATGGCCCATGACACAGCCCTCAGGAGATCCTGAGAACATGGACCCAAGGTGGTCAGGCTACACCTTGGCTTTATACATTTTAGGGAGACATAAGACTTCAATCAATATGTGTAGGAGGTACATTGGTTTGGTCTGGAAAGGTGGCAGTGGGGTGGCTTCTAGGTCATAGGTAGATTCAAATATTTTCGATTGGCAACTGGTTAAAAGAGTTAAATTATTGTCTAAAGATTAAGAATCAATAAAAAGAAATGTTGGGGTTAAGATAATGTACTGTGTGCACCAAGGTTTTATTGCAGATAAAGCCTCCAGGTAGCAGGCTTCAGAGAATAGATTGTAAATGTTTCTTGCCAGACTCAGACAGTCTGTTCTATCAATCTAAAGGCCTGTGTTGATATTAATGCTGGTCAACTGGGCCCAAATTCCAAAAGGGAGGAGAGTATAATGAGGCATGTTCGACTCCTTCCCGTCACAGCCTGAACTAGTTTTCCAGGTTAACTTTGGAATGCCCTGGGCTGAGAAGAAGCGTCCATTTAGACGGTTGGGGACTTAGAATTTCATTTTGGTTTACAATCAAACGTTATAGATTCTTCTGTAAATAGTGTATTATTCATAAGCTCATACTTAATTCATTCTCTTAATTCTGCTGTTAATTTCTACATAGTTGATTAAAGTCCTCTCTAATATCCATTTAAGTACAGGGATAGAACAAAATCTTCCCAAATTACAACCCAGAAAGTTATGCTCTGAACTATAGAAGGATAGTTTTGTTTAATTAGGATGAATTCCATGCTCTCAGATGTTAATAAGAATGTGCTTGGTCTGTCAAATGCATAATTATAGATTTAATACTTTTTTGACTATGAAATAAAATTACATATGTAACCACCTATAAGAATTCTCAAGAATTTATCTCTATTAAGCTTCTTAAGGCATATTTGGACAACCTATATAATTGACATTTGCCTATGCAGAAAATAATCCTAAAGCACACATTAGGGATGAAACTAATGCTGATCTCTGAACTCCATCGTATTCTAGCTATAAAAAAAGTTAATCACTAGAAATATGGTCTAATAAAAAAAGTTCCATCCATCTCACTAAGAGACAATATTACAAAATATTTTGCTTATTATCTTTAACAATTAATTGGATGTATTTGAAAGAAATATGACCTTTTTATTTTAAAATATTATTTTTTTAGTGCAAGGAATTTTCTCCAATATTTACTTTTAGTTGTCCATTTTAAATATCTAGGTCATTTGAACAAAATATGTTAAGAACATGCCAGTCAAGATTTCTAATATGATTCTAAGTCAATGGAAAGTCTTTAAAGTTTTATCATGAGATTACTGAATTAATGCAATTCATATTTTTAAAAAATCACGGTGACTGATATATGGGGAACGAATAGGGGAAGAGGTTAAAGAGTGAAAGCAGTTAGACTGGTTGAAAGGAAACTGTAGTCTTTATAAGAAAGGATAGTGTTTTGGACTGGGGTCGTGGCTAGAGAGATGTAAAAAGGGAGAGGATGTAGCATATGTTTTAGAGGTAGAAACAACAGAATTTACTGATGGGTTTGATATGGACCGTGAAAGTCAATGATTCCTAGATTTTTGTTTTTGTTTTATTACATTTTGTTTTGTGTTTTGGTTGAGCAATCGAATGTAATGTTGTCATTCATTCTATTAAGAAGCCTGGGGGAAGGGCAGACTGAGAGATAACAAGAGTCCTATTTCTACATATTAAATGTCAGTTGCTTATTAGATATTTAATTAAGGTTTCAAGTAGTCTATTGTATATAAAAGTTTGAAACTAATCGAAGAGATCAGAGGTGTAGAAATTTAGATTCATCAATATCACATGGTACTTAAATCCACAGGACTAAGAGAAACCACCTATGGAATGACAATAAATAAATAGACAGCTCTTGACTCCACCCAGAAGCAGTCTATCATTTTGAGGTCAAGTAGAAAAGGTGGAACCTGAAAGGAAACCGAGAAGTGGTGGCCAGGTAAGTAGGAGGAAAACCAGGAGGGTATAGCATCACAAGAAGCAAGAGATGAAAGCTTTTCCAGACACATTCATTAAAAGGATGATCTTAACCCTATATTCTATTGGACTGTACCTGGAATGTGCCATTTATAACAACAACAAAAATCTTTTAAGTAGGAGATTATAACAAAGAAAAATTTTTCAACCTGAGAAAAGAAAGGGAAAAAAGACATAGTTTGAGTGATGATTAAAGGGACATGCAAACCAAAAATAGAATCCTATGCACCCCCCTAACTGACTGAATGAACCCCTCTGGCCACAGGAACCCCAGAGAAACCTGAAAAACTGAATTTCTAGCCATGACAGGAAGGGACACAGGACATGCCTCATTATATCCCTTCCCTTAAAGATGCTTTGTGGCAATAAGGTACCAAATTCCAAATTGACTTTGGTATAGCATCACATGGCAGATAGCAGACCCTGAAAGAAATCAAAATGTTTTATCCCAAAATATATTTCTTTAACATATTTTGAAATGGCTCTGCAAAGTTGTCCTTTCTGGAGGAAATTTACTTCTGTAAAGAATCTCCATTAATGCAGCCAAGACCTCCTCCTTCTAGGAGAGACTAAGAGTCTGACACCTTTAAAGGTCTGAAAAGAAATATTTATGATTTTTTCTCTTTGAAGGCTGCTACCTGGAAGCTTCATCTACATAACAAAACAAGAACCTTGTCTTCTACAATCTCCTTATCTTTACTCAAGAATTTCTTTCTATTGACTTCAAGTCTTTAGACAAAGCTTAACTCTTTGAACTAATTGCCAATTAGAAAGTCTTTGAACCCACTTATGACCTGTAAACCTACCCTACTTCTCCCACTCCACCTCCAATTCAAGATATCTCACCTTTTTGATCTGAACCAAGGTATTGATTTAAGTATTTGCTTGTAATATTGCTCTCCATAAAATGTATAAAACCAAACTGTAAGTCAATCATCAACCACCTCAGGCACCCTTTCTCAAGACCTCTTGAGACTGTTCCTTGGGCCACAGTTGCTTGTATTGGTTCAGAATAAACCTGTTTAAATATTTTACAGAGTTTTTTTTTTCTCCATCAAGAGACAGATAACCTCTTTATTTATTAACTTAATATTTATTCACTTATAACTGTGTGATTTTCTAACATTTTGGGAACAGAGAACAATTAAGAGGTCAAGAAAGCTGTTCCCAGAACTCTCAGAGGCCATAATCATGAAGAACAAACCTAAAGTATCCTTTTTCCCCCACACAGCAATAGTTACTTTATCTCATGAATAGGCCAAGAAATGCCATATTTAACATTCAGAAACATGAGAACAAAGTAAATCATAAAAGGCAACAACATATGAGTGAGGTGATAGTAGTGCTTACTCTCTCTCTTCACCTCCCCACTCAATTACCATAAACATTTGCATGAAGTAACCAGACAGTAAATACTGTAAAGACAAATGCACATTTAAAATCAGACGCTTACTCATTTTGAAAATAAGAAAAAATATCTCTTTCTCTCCATTTACTTTGAGCACTTACTTTAGAAAACTTATTATTGCAAGTTCTTTCTCCTCTCTTTGAAATGTATATAAATTCTTTTGAAGACTAAATTGGCATTTTGTCAGCTATATAATCTAGAAATATCTTTCTCAAGTCCCTGGTAGCCATTTCTTTGAAATGTAAACATCAAGGAAGAGAGTACCTATATCTCCCAGTCTTTGGGGTAGGCTTAAGTCTGACTTAGGTGGGCACCTTGCTCCAAGTTGCAAAACTATTTCCTGTCCTAAATATATGAGAAGTTTGAATTTCCTCTGGATAAAGCAAATTAACTAGCACAGTTAATTGTACCCAACTAAAAGGTGCAATTATGGTAACCTATGTGTGACATATAGCACTGTCAAGTCCTCTTACTTGAGTTATTGTTGATCTTGAAAACATGCATATAATGGGTCATGTCTGCTTGGCTGTATATAAGGGTGAGCAATGTGGATTGCCTGTGATACCCATTACATTATGTTTCAATGCTTTCAATATTAAAAATGTTTTCTTTCCCTATTACCTTTGTGGAGATGATTTCTAGATAAGAAGATTTTGGCTTTAGTTATATTTCCCCAACAATACCCATTTACTAAGTTAGCCATCTGCCTTAATTACAATTAAAACAAAAAGTTCTATTTGTGAAAAGTATTTTCTACCAATGATAAAGGAAAGCTAGATTATATAGAAGAAAACTTTGTGAATTTTCAATGCATTCATCCTAACCAGACAGCTTTTCTTGTTTTTCCAAAGTAATTATATGATATGGAAATGGGTATATTATATAATGAGATGAATTACATAGCAGAATAAAGACATTTAAATTAGGAAAAAGTGCATTTTAAATAAAGTCAATTACATTTGACTATTAAACAAGTGTGTTGAGTACTTCCTGTGTTCCAGTTGCTATGCAGGCAATGGGCTAGCCAAAGGGAATGAGACTGTTGGGTGCTGTGGCTCACACCTGTGATCCCAGCACTTTGGGAGGCTGAGGTAGGTGAATCACTTGAGGTCAGGACCAAAGAGAATGAGATAGCCTCTGTTCCAAGGGTACTCGGGGTTTAGCTTGGAGGAGAACTATCATATCTTTAATTAATTTTGTATATATAAATAGTAATAAGCAGGAATATCTTAGCTGTTAAATAGATGATTTGTGATTCTATATACAGTTGCTTCCCGGTATTTTGCTTCAATTTCATATTTTTAATGTTTTTCCAATTATGATATAAAGGGAGACTAAAACACTAAGTTCTAAGGAGGAACTTAAAATGTATAACTTTCTACGTGTTTTAGCCATGGATGAGAATATTTTTTAATAGACTGAAAATCTAGGACAAGAGTCAGCAATATTTTCTTAATGGAAAATTGAAAAAGAAAATTTAATTCCAAGGCAGGTCAAATTCAATTCTTTGCCCATAAGCAATGGTAAAACACTGGATGAAATATTAATACAACAAGAAGATTATCCAGGTCTTCTGTTTATTCTCATGGCCCCAAAATACATCCAATCAAGTTGACTTCCTATTCCAAACAAGATTGTTTTTCTTTTTGTCAAGATTGAAGCCATGTTTTGGAAATATGTGTACTGAGCTATAGCCACAATTAGTAGATATGGACTTCCTAGATTGTTTTATTCTCAGTAACTATGAAAATCCATGTCTGTAGCCCACCTCATTTCACATCACAGTTGTAGTTCTACACATTTAAGTGCAGGACAGAATGGTCTTTGGAGTCATTCAGACCTAGGTTTAATTTCTCCTCTGCCCTTTGTTCAACTATGAGGATTTTAAGTAACATTTCCAGATCTCAAGCTCTTCAATTATGGAATGGGTGTAAAACTCACAATTCTATTAAGAGAATTAAGAAAAGATAAAATTTATGAAACATGATTAAATATTTAAAATCTCTGGTATGAAGTAGAAAAACATTAAGTATGTATTTCCTTTTGCTGTCTTGAACACCCTAAAAATGATTCAGTAGAGGCTACAAAAGCTATTCTCAAATCTTTTGGTCTCATGATTCTATACACTAAAAATTATTGATGAAGGCTGCGTACGGTGGCTCTTGACTGTAATCCCAGCTACTCAGGAGGCTGAAGCAGGAAAATTGCTTGAACCTGGGAGGCAGAGGTGGCAGTGAGCCAAGATCGCATCACTGCACTCCAGCCTGGGCGACAGAGCAAGACTCCATTTCAAAAAAAAAAAAAAAAAGGAAAAAAAAAACTTTGCCACATATTGAAATGTTAGATAATTTATAGATAACTCTTATATAATGATAAGAACATTATCCCCAGTTAATGAATATTAGTAAAAGAGTCATTGCTCTAAATATTAAACATTTTGTCTTTGAAAAATATTTAAATTGTCACCACTTCAAATGTTTTACTATCTCATGATAAGTCAAATTCACTTTACTTCATGAGTTCCCTCCCCACCATATATCATTGGCCAATGTATCAGAAAGAAAGGTGAATAGGAATACCTCTGGTTTTCAGCCAGAAAACCTTGAAGTATGTCCCTGCTCCATCATCATGCTCTCTTGAGCACATTGCCTAAACTTTCTGAATTTCTTTTTGACTAGGGGTTGGAGGAAAAGAGAGGAAAAAATTTTCTGTCCCATATGTGGATCTTTGGAGAGCATGGAGAGGAACAATCTTAGAAAGGGAGACACAAGAGATCAGGGCTTCAGCAGGAAGCCAAATAGAGCCAGAGCGAGAAAAAGAAATGTGACTTCTTTACAGAAATGTCTATTAGAGCCCTTTCCCCATTTTCAAACTTTGTTGGTTTTTTATTGTTGTTGTTGTTGTTGTTGTTAAGCTGTAGGAGTTTTTTATTCATATTTTGGACCTTAGCTCCTTATTAAATATATGGTTTGTAAATATTTTCTCTCATTCTGTAGGTTGTCTTTTCATTCTGTCAGTTGTTTTGCTCTACAGAAGCATTTTAGTTTACAGCAATCCCATTTGTCTATTTTGGCTTTGTTTGTCTCTACTTTTGGTATCATGTCCAAGAAATCATTGACAACACCAATGTCAAGAAACTATACCCTACATTTTCTTCCAGTAGTTTTATAGTTTCAGTTTTTACATTTAGGCCTTTAATTCATTTTGGCTTTATTTTCGTGTATGGTGTAAAATAGGTGTCCAATTTTATAATTTTGCATGTGGATAACTTGTTTTCCTAGCACCATTTATTGAAAAGACTCTCCTTTCCCTCAGTGTATGGCCAGTAAATACATGAAAAGGTGCTCAACATCACCAATCATCAGAGAAATGAAAACCAAAACCACACAAGATATCATCTCACACCTGTTAGTATGACCATTATATATATTTTAAAAAGATAATAAGCATTGGTAAGGATGTGGAGAAAAGGGAATCCTTGTAAAACAGTGCAATCAAAAAGTATGTGAAGGTTCTTCCAAAAGTTAAAAACAGAACTACCATAGGACCTAGCAATCCCACTTGTGGGTACATATCTAAAATATTAAAATAAAGATCTTGACAAGATATCTGCAATCCTACATTCAATGCAGCGTTAGTTACAATAGCTATTGTAGAAAACCAAGATTAGAGAAAGACAACATAGTATAATACAATGGAATATTATTCAGCTTTTGCAAAGAGGGAAATCTTGCCATTTGTGACAAAACATGGATGAATCTAGAGAACATTATTCTAAGTGAAATAAGACAGCCACAGAAGGACAAATACTGTGTGATTCCACTTAGGTGAGTTGTCTAAAATAGTCATAACCACAGAAAAAACAGATAGTAGGATGAAGGGTACCAGAGGCTGGCAGGGGTGGGAAATTGAGAGTTGATTTTCTTTTTTTTTTTTTTTTTTTTTTTTTTTTTGGACGGAGTCTTGCTCTGTCACCCAGGCTGGAGTGCAGTGGCTGGATCTCCGCTCACTTGCAAGCACTCTTGCCTCCCGAGGTTTACGCCATTCTTCCTGCCTTAGCCTCGCCGACGTAAGCTGGGACTATAGGGCGCCACCACCTTCGCACCGGCTAGTTTTTTGTATATTTGTAGATAGAGACGGAGGTTTCATCCATTGTTAGCCAGTGGATGGTCTCGATCTCCTGACCTTGTGATCCGCCCGTCTCGGCCTCCCAAAGTGCTGGGATTACAGGCTTGAGCCACCGCGCCCGGCCGAGAGTTGATTTTCAATGGAAATAAAGTTTCAGTTATGCTTGATGAATAAGTTCTAGAGATCTGCTGTACAACATAATACACATAGTTACCAATACGGTATAGCACACTTAAAAATTTGTTAAGGAAGTAGATTTCATATTAAGTGTCCTTACAACAACAACAACAAACAACAAAACAAAACAAAGAGAAACAAGGAAACTTTTCGAGGTGATAGTTATATCTCTTACTTGATTGTAGTGATGACCTCGCTGGTATATGCTTATGTCCAGGCTCATCAAATTGTGCAAATGTTAATTATGTGCAGCTTTTTTGTTTGTTTAACAGTTAAAGTTCAATTAATCTGTTCTTTTTTTAAAAAAAAAAAAAAAGATAAAGACAGGAAGAAAGACAAACAAGCAAGCAAGAAAATTGCACCACTCTCTCTGCCATCAAGAATTCTCAGATGGGCCAGGCACAGTGACTCATGCCTAAATTTCAGCACTTTGGGAGGCCGAGGCAGGAGGATCACTCAAAGCCAGAAGCTCAAGACCAGTCTGGGCAACATAGTGAGACCCTATCTCCACAAAAAATAAAATTAGCCCAGGCATGATGTCACATGACTGTAGTCCCAGCTATTTGGGAGGCTGAGGGAAGAGGATCACTTGAGTCCAGGAGTTTGAGACTGTAGGGAGCTATGACTGCACCACAGTACTCCAGCCTGGGTGACAGAGCAAGGCCCTGTTTCAAAGAAAACAAAATAGAATTCTCAGACAGGCTGAGTGTAGGATCACGCCTGTAATCCTAGCACTTTGGGAGGCTGAGGAGGGTGGATCACTTGATCCCAGGCATTTGAGACCAGCCTGGCCATCACTGTGAAACCCCATCTCTATTAAAATACAAAACTTAGCCAGGGTGTGGTGGCATACACCTGTGCTCCAGCTATTCTGAAGGCTGAGGTGGGAGAATTACTTGAACCTGGGAGGTGGAGGTTGGAATGAGCTGAGATTGTGCCACTGCACTCCAGCCTGGGAGACAGAACAAAGCTCTGTCTTTAAAAAAAAAAAAAAAAAAGAATTATCAGGCAGATGTTTTCTCACTCTGCAGGGGATAGGATTTTCTCTTTTGCTTTTTTCTTTTATAGGGACAAGGTCTCACTATGTTGCTCAGGCTGGTCTTGAACCCTTGAGTTCAAGCAATCCTCCTGCCTTGGCCTCCCAAAGTCTTGTGCCGTGGCTCCCAACTGGGTTGGGATTTTCTATCAATCAGGGGCAAATCTCTCAAAAAACAACGAAGAATTTAACTCATATTTGGATCATATATATAAAGTTCCTGACATATGGTAGATGCTACATAAGTTTTGGTTCTTTATCTGCACTTACTTATTTTGAAACAGGGTCTCTGTTTCACAGGCTGGAGTGCAGTGGTACTCTGTTGCCCAGGCTGGAAGGCCAGTGGTACAATCTCTGCTCACTGTTAACTCCCAGGATCAGGTAATTCTCCCACCTCAGCCTTCCCGAGTAGCTGACATTACAGGTGCGCACCACTATGCCCAGCTGTAAACAATTAAAAATCAAAGCACACACTTTGGAAGACAGAAAATCTCTGATTTTCTATCAGGACAGTTCTGGTTTGTTATTATAGAGTGTATGAGCACTCACACACGCTCACACCCCAATTAAAGCACACAATCGAAGAATCCTTAAAAGAAGGGGAAATTGGGGCAGAGTAAAAGGATGCTAATTGTTGACAGTGAAAAATGTTATTTGTAATGCTAGAGACTAGCGAAAGCAAAACACATGTTGCTTGTTTGTGAGACCACCCCGCACCCAGCAGTCTGACTTGATTGGAAGTTGTGTCAATGGTCCTCCATCAAAGACTATCATCATGAATGACGTCTGAACAGATGTTTCACTGCAATTAAGAGAAGCTTTAAGTGATCTGCACAATGGCCATGTACTTTAGGTTATTTGCAAAAGTTTTGTAAGTTAAGTTGTGACTTTAACTGAGAGGACTTTTAAATCTATAAGCAGTGAAAGAAAAGTTGAATTGACAGTGTTATCTAGAAAGGTGCCTCTCTCAGGTAAGCAAGGATTTGGAGAAACATAAAGACTTGGGTTTTATTGAGCACACATGGACATAAACATGGGAACAGTACACACCGTGGAATACTAGAGGGTGGAGAGGTGGGTTAAAAGACTACCTGTCAGGTACTATGCTCACTACATGAGTAATGAGATTCCTACTCCATACCTCAGCACCATGCAATATTCCCAAGCAACACATCTGCACGTGCACCCACTGCATCTAAAATAAAAGTCGAATTAATAAAATTAAATTAAATTAAAAAGGCTGGGCATGGTGACTCACGCCTGTAATCCCAGAGCTTTGGGAGGTCGAGGTAGGTGTATCACCTGAGGGCACGAGTTCAAGACCAGCCTGGCCAACATGGTGAAACCCCATCTCTACTAAAAATACAAAAAATTAGCCGGGCGTGGTGGCACTTGCCTGTAATCCCAGATACTTGGGAGGCTGAGGCAAAAGAATTGCTTGAACCCAGGAGGCAGAGGTTGCAGTGAACGGAGATCATGCCATGGCACTCCAGCCTGGGCAACAAGAGAAAAACTCCATCTCAAATAAATAAATAAATAAACAAACACACCTTGGTTTTTTTCTCCAATCCCACCTGCCCTGGCCCCTATTTAAGACGTAAACTATCACCAGTTTATATATGCACTGTCAAAAATAACAAACAAACAAACAAACCAGGTAGGAAGACTAGCTCTTTTGTTTTCTATGGCTCCTAAGAAGTCAGGGCGACATCTGGTAGACAGACAGTCTTAACTATCTATCAAGACAGTCTACATTTCTATCTGACTCCCACTTTAAAAGTTCTCAAAGAGTCAACAATTTAAAAAGGAAGTTGTGCCTCAACTGGACAGAAAACATGACTCTGAACCCCAAACACAAACTACTCAAAGAGTATCCTCACAATTAAATAGTTGGATCTAGAGATACCACTAATGCTGTAAACGCACATATCCAAGATGATGCGTGGCTCTGAATAAAAAGAAAGATTTGTGCTTTGTTTTGCTAAAGGACAATTTTTAAGAGGATGTAATTGCGACTCTCCTATAAAATGAATTGTGTCAAATATTTTAGTTAACTCTTTGAGTCATGTAAAGAAAAGGAAGATATTGAAATGCACAAATATAAAATACATGCTCAGCTCATGAATCCACCAACAGGAAAGTATGACGAAAGCGTAAGGTGCCAGATGGGAAAACTGAATGAAAGGTCTATGCAGAATAACTGAAGCCAAATCAGAAAAAAAATCTTGCAAATCGATAGGAGAGCAGATACTTTTTTAAAGAAAATGGGAAGCCATTGTGATTTTAAGTAGAAGAATGACATAATCTAACTTGTGCCACAGAAAATTAATCTGGCACTCATGTGGCGCATGGATTACAACTTGGAGAAAGATAGAAGGCAGGATCCAGGTTAAGAGGCACAGTATTCCAGGTAAGAAATGATGAAGAGCTAACATAAGCAGCGGCATGGGGAGGAGAGGGAAGGAGACACATTTGAGAAGCATCTATGGAAGGTGGGGCTCTCTAACGTCACAAACCTGCAAGGGCAGACTGAGTTACATGCACCCTTATCTTCTAATCTTATTAACTCCAAATGCCACCTGCAGAAGCAGCACTTCCTCTGCACAGACACTCCAAAAAATGTCCGGGAGTTTGCAACCGACTTCTTACATATGCTTACAGAACAACAAAAATATCAGGTTGCTACTTGCCGTTAGCATCTTCCACGATGAAATCAGAAATTTGCTGATTTTCCCTGGCCACCAATGCTCTCGGTCCTCAGGGTACAGCACATGCCCAGCAATCTCTTATTAAGTGGAAAGGAGTTTCCTCCCCCAGCCCATACCCCTATTGTATTTAATTGAGGGGTGTCCATAGCAGGGTAAATTGAGCAATGGTGTGCTATAGAGTTTAGCGACTTTAGGGTACAAACAATTCATTTTTTTCCAGGGAACACACATATCACCAGGATAGCTGAACTGGAATGGGTTTACCTACCAGTTACAACATTGTATCTTGCACCCCTCTGACCCTTAGTCCCTTTGGGTGAGGCTGAAGGTCCATGCTAGATAACTTCCCCACTTAGAATGAATTCTCTCTGTGTGTATTAGGTTGGTGCAAAAGTAATTGCGGTTTTGCCATTACTTTTAATGCCTATACTTTCTTACCTGCCTATAACCTAACTCGCAATCTGGCAGCCCTGTCTGAACTCCAAATATGGACAGAGTTCATGCTTTACATCCCTCAGTGTCCTCAGTTTTCCTGAAAATCAGTCTGTCAGAACAATTAGAGGTCATGGAGATAAGATGAGAAGAAAAAACCAGCTCTACATATTAGCCACATTAGAATCTAGTTCTAAACCAGCTGAAATCTATTACACCTCAGGTAACAGGCATCAGTAAAATGCAGACATCAATAAAATATAAATGTAAACAATTAAGTATAGAATGTGAGGAAAGAAAGTGGGCAAAGAGGTCTCCGAGATCTCTAAGTTAGGTAAATAGAAGCCTCCATCAAAAAGGTGGGTAGGGGGAAGGAATACAGGAAGTGAAGCAAACGTTTAGGTTATGAAGTGATGATAGTCTTCATGGAATATCCACATTCCAGTGGAGGTATCCGGAAGACTGGAGCTCCTCCAACCATAATACATCCCAACGAACTGGAACACTTTAAAAAATACATCTAGGGAACTTGTATTGGAGCCCATACATCCCTCTCTTTAACAAATTCTTTAAAATTCTTGAAAGGCTCTCTTAAAATTTACCAAAATACCAACAGTGATTGTCTCCAGGAAAGTTGGCTTCGTGTAAGATCTATAGTTGCAAGCACTAGAAAAAAAAATCTAGTTATTTTAAACAGTAAAAAGGAGATTTAAAAAGAAGATTTTAAATAGTTTACAGACTCTTGAGGCAGGAAGTGGTTGGGTGTGTAACAAAGGGCTAAAGGAAGTCAGTTCAAGAAGCCAAGAGCAATGTTCAAAATCATCCCAAAAGCAGTTTAGTGAGGTCCCACTGTGCCATCCATTGTTTGAAATTTTCCTCAATTTGGTGAAAGATCCATGAAACTCAATGAACCCCAGTTCCCAAATGAACTGGGCCAGGGACAGGGCAGGGCTTCATCACTGTCCCTTGCATCACTGATGTTGCTGCCTCAGGAGCGAAGGTCACTGCCACTCCCTGGTGCCTCACCTCTTACCGGTGTGGATTCTTTCCTGCTTATGCTCTCTTATTATCAGACCCACATCTAGAGCAAAGCCTCACTTACGTGTCCACATCCAAGCTGCAAGAGGAGGTAGGGAAAGCAGGGATTTTCACCTCCATAGCGAAAGAGGTTCTGATGTCAGGCAAACCAAAAGAGATGAAAAATGTATACAACAGTGATTTTTTTGGGCGATGTTTTCTGGTTCTTTATGCTTCTCGATATATTCTACATTTTCTATAATGAAGAGGGTTAAATAATCAGGAAAAAAAGTTTAAATAAACTTACACTGGAGATTGTATTCAGGTTTCTTTTTTTTTTTTTTTTTTTTTTTTTTTT